>NC_087215.1:9878091-9888091 GCF_015104395.2 Macrobrachium nipponense | reverse complement strand
AAAGCAATATTGACGCGATAAAATATATCGATATAAACATTAGTTGGGGGAATTCAGCAATAAAACGACAACAATTTATTTGCGGGGAAAAATGGAAAGATAAAGGAATTTGCAAATTAATGTTGACCTTTGAAAGTTGCACGAGTTCTTATAACTTGGATTAATAAAACTTGTCAACGGAAAAATGAAAATGGTTTATGTAGCATCCAACACAATATGAACACACAAATATGCGCATACATAAGTGCATATATAATTATATATGCATGTATAAACAAACTTGAACTGGCCACCGGAAGTAATTTTTTCACGTACTGAAACAGCTCTCTCTCTCTCTCTCTCTCTCTCTCTCTCTCTCTCTCTCTCTCTCTCTCTCTCTCAACTTCCGCAAATGACAGGACTCACCCTTCGTAGCAGAGATCTGCATCGCTATTAAAAAGATAAATATAACTTTCTGTTGACTTTATAGACGCGGGAGTGTTCTCGTTTTTGTATATAAACTAATCCGGCGATTCCTATTCACACACGAGAGCTTTGGTTTGAATGAAACATTTTGTGAGGATTCTGGGCTACTGAAAGAGATCCTTGGTGTAAATGCCCTTTTGGAATAGGAAAATATGTAATTTACATAAAAAATAAACAATTAAATGGATCATCAGCAAACAATAAATTAATATATTTGAACGAAAAATATACTGTATGAAAACAATTACGGAACAACATCAGGGAAAAATGCGAAGTATAAAATGACAAACGAATCATGACGATTAACACTAATCCACTCAGGCCTACGTGTTTAAATTAATACCAGAAATAACATAGAAATACAACAATAACAAAAGCTACTGGTTCTTTCCCCGTTACTCATCTCTTTTGGAATGAACAAAATATATCCGTTTGTACAATTCACACCCTCATCAAATTCCCCTGTATAAATTCCAGTCAACACCAGCAATACAGATTTGGCAAACGCACATTCATCCGATAATAATTCATGTGTACACACGAAGGCTCGACCCTTAATGAAGCATTCGCTTGCATGTAATTGTTTGGCCACCGAAACTGATCCTGGCTGTTCATCTCCATTTTATCGATGACCAACACCGGTATCACTTCTGTATTGACGCTTCGCCTCCTATGTTTATGGTGCAGTGTGGGCGGAATTTTAATTTACTTTTTTAAACGCTTCTCTTTATTACATTATAAATCAGAACAGTGAAGTTACTGATTTCAGCAGAATCAAACTTTAGTTAAGGTGGAGTATAATACTTTGACACTTGTGAATTAATCTTGCGAGGAACAGAAACCGTTCGAGGGTAAGAGACAAACGAAAAAGGAACCATATTCTTAGTGCAAAATTAAGACACACATTGCCTAGGCTCATTTGAAAATCACAAAGGGACAACATTCTTAGCGCAGAAATGGATACCAATACAACAGGTCCAGAGTCACTCGAACATATTTCTGAAGGAAGGTTCAACGTGAAAAAATGAAAAAGACGAGACAGCGACTCTGAATTGAGAAACATGACTCGAAACGTCATAAAATTACCTTTTTGAAAATAATAATGGACCCTTAGTCTAAAAAATATATATACGAGAAAGATACTCGCTACAATGACACAGGAATACCTATAATGACTGTACAGAACCACAGGATCCCACGAAACAGAATATGTATGATGATGATATTACTGCAATAAAAACCATTATAAGTGAAAATAACCAGGAGAGAAAGAGAGAGAAGAGGAACAAAATGAAAATGAGATGTTGCTCTTTTCCGTCAGAATAAAAGACAAAAACAAGAAATTATTTTTAGGAACGGTCGGAAATTGGAAATTAAACGACGCCATAAAGATAATTATCTCAGACACACTACTGGATACAATTAAAAAATCTCTCTCTCTCTCTCTCTCTCTCTCTCTCTCTCTCTCTCTCTCTCTCTCTCTCTCTCTATATTAATATATATATATATATATATATATAATATATATATATATATATATTATATATATATATATTTATATATATTATGCATACCTGTGCATAGATATACATAGCTGAAAGAGCATATAATGAAAGAGGAAGCCACAAGAGTAACCTGCCCAACATAATGGAAGTATACATCACCTGGCAAATGTGATTATCAATTAAGAGACAAACATGAAACAACGAATTTCTTTTTTTAAATAAGTTAATTACATTCTGAAAAAGAAAATTCAAAACGTAGATAACATAAAATTTCCCTCCGTTAGTCCTACATGTCAAGAACTCCGACACTTTTCCAAAAAGCGAATTCCGACCAAATGCTTCGCATCACGTACGCAAATGAGTTTTTTTATTTACTTTATGCTAACGACATAAATAACCTTTCCCGATGATCTATATCGTCATCAGATAAATATATAAATAATATAAAACACATCGACTTATCGGGTCGATCCAATGTGCACAGAGATCCTTGTTTTCGAGAGAGAGAGAGAGAGAAAGAGAGAGAGCGAGAGAGAGAGAGAGAGAGAGAGAGAAATGGTGATCCATATAGCGCAAATTTTGATTGCATTCTTGCACTTGTCTAACTTTCTATACTAGAACAATTTCAAGAATATAAATAATAATGGTGAGGAGGAGGAGGAGGAGCAGGAGGAGCAGGAGGAGGAGGAGGAGGAGGAGGAGGGAGGGTAAGAGAGAAAGGATTAAAAAGGGGGTTCACAGTATTGATTCTAACAGCAAAATACAAAATAGGAATCTTAGCAAAAACAACAGAGGCAAAGCGAGAAATAACCAGGTTTGGTTTTGAACGAAAAAACGGAAAAATATAAAACGTTACTTTGAGGTGAAAGTTTTTTTTTTTTTTTTTTTTTAAGGAGTGAAAAACGATTGCAAAAAGGAAGAAAAATGAGAGTGATAAAGTGAGGGGGGGGGGGGGGGGGGGGGGGGGGGATTTTTCGAAAGGGGGAGGTAAAGAGTAGGTTGCCACAGGCAAGGGTTTAACTGAAGGGAAAATATATTATTTACTGTGTACACTTGGGATTACATATTTATTTTCTTGTCGTACGAGGGGGGGAACTTAAGAAAGCTACTTTAGAATATATTTTTGTATATATAATACATAGATATATATATAATATATATAATATTATTATATATATAAGTATAATATATTTTATTAATTTTTTATATTATTTTATTTTATTATTATATATATATATATATATATATATTTATATTATTTAATTATATAAACATATATGTAAAACTGGGGAAACGTGTATATGAGTGTGTTGATACGCGATAATTTCCTGTCTATTTTTCATAACATCAAAAACAGTGTTTTCAAATAACAATGATAAGAAAATTAAACTGAACTGACAAAATAAACAATCCCATATCCAAAAGACACATAAACCTAACCTCAAGAACAAGCCATTACATTTTCTATATAAGAAATAAATATAAAACTCCAACTAAAGCAATGAAAAACCGAAGGTAAAACGCTTGAAGGCGGAAGGGTGATTGATCCTCACTTCAATCCGCAGTCCCCCAGCAACAACAATCCTCTTTCACGGAGGATTTAATCCTTCCAGGAAATGGAAGAAGGATTAAGATCGCCTTTTTTTATCTCCAATCACGCTGACGGACGCTGACCCTTAGACGCTGATCGCTTTCCTTTGGAAGGATCTCAAAGAGGAGTCTCCTTTGCAATGGATCTTTTCTCTCTCTTTTCAGATCCTAGTTTTTTTTTTTTTTTTTCAATTTCATTCGTCGTCTTTCTACTTCTCGTCTTTTCAGGTGTCGGTTTTAGGATGTTTCTTCCTTTTTTACTTAAAAGTATTCGGTTTACTTTCGCTTCTATTTCAACTACATACAGTTATAGGAGAATGTGTCACTCATGTTTATGCAAATACGTAGTGAGCTGACAAGTAGGCCAGTCATGTTAGAACATTTTTATTTATTTGTTTGCTTTGCTTGACGTTTCATTTATCTATTTGTTTTGCAGGACATTTCACAGCAACAAAGCCACAACACTCGATGAACGATCAATTGCTTCATACGGTAATCTACAAAGAATAACGGACGTCAGCCGTAAAATATACCTTTTAAACTTGGCCCCTTCTTTCGCCGTAAAAAGATCTGGCTATATTTTATAAGTCAAAATATATACCGAAAACTTTCAATTCACGTTTTTCATATAACATCACTTATCAATTATTTTCTTCCTACGACCTCATATTTCACTTGTTTTTGCATATACATAATCGGAGCGCGCATGCTTGCATACAGTACTTTAGTGAAATGAGCAAAGATTTATCTAAATTACTAATGACACCTAATGATAGCCACAAAGAGTTTGACGGTGATGCTCCCTAGACTCAACCCAGGCAGTATACCTTATCATGAAAAGCTGTAGTCGTGTATTTATATTATGTGACACTCATAGGTGCTGATACTAAAATTATATACTAAATCAAAGGCAACCCAACATTAAAGGGATCCTTCGCCATGAAATAAAAACATTTTATAAGAGTAACGTGTAATGTTTGCAAAATTCAAGTTCTCGTAATCCGCTTAACAAAAGTTTAAACTTGAGGAAACTAAACTCCTTTCGGCATAAAGACATTATGCTATTCCAAACATTTTTGGAAAAACAGACGTATCCTTTTTTTAATCAGAGCTGCTTACAAATTTTAAAGCAGTTTGTACATTTTGTTTTTAAAAAATAAGGATAAAATTCACATTTATTTTCAGTTTTAAAACTCAAACATACATAAAACATGACAATCGAACACGCAGTGGAATTATGCCTCACTAATAACTAGTCAGTGGGAAATGCATCAAAAACGCTAAATAGAATACATATGCTTTACTCACGCGTGAAACAAAATTAATAAAAGTTAGAGAAAGATGCCTTTATGTCTTATGTGAATAATTAAGGTATATCAATGAACGAACAACCAACGAACTAGCCAATGAATGAATAGAACAAGCAACACCTGACAATATAACAGTACAATAGGTTCAGTGATGACACCTTAGACCTACAGCAGAAATCACTATGAAACACTCACCAACAACAGCCAATGAAGGCGATGGCTGTCCTCCTATGACTACCATCCTCCTCCTTGCCTCATCCATCGGTCTATCTGTCAACAGTACATCAGTCCTCACCCTTCATAAAGTCTCGAGTCCTTCCTTAGGAGGCTACGTACTGCTACAAGCGTCTCAGTGGCCTGGTCGGTATGGTGTTGGCTTGCTACCTCGGTGGTTGCGAGTTCGATTATCGGGCATTCCATTGAGGTGTGAGAGATGTGTATTTTTGGTGATAGAAGTTCACTCTCGACGTGGTTCGGAAGTCACGAAAAGCCGTTGGTCCCGTTGCTGAATAACCACTGGTTCCATGCAACGTAAAAATACCATACAAACAAACAAACAAACGTACTTCTATAGGTCATTCTGACCTAATGAGTCATGGGGCAGCCCTCCCCCTGAAGGTCTTCCGAGTATTGAATAAGGGCACCAAGGACTGAAGTGGGAAATACTTCTGAGGCTTTTATTTTCGGGCAGTTGGGTATAGATCGTTCTGGCAGCTGGAACTGGAAACCATCCAAATAAAAATATAAACCGTATTTCTGTATCACTTCTTTCATTTAAGCATCATTCGGCTCGTTTGTCTTCACAAAGCAGCAGGAAAAAGATAATGCTGGTTTCAACAACTGTTTATCTTTAGAGAATGTGGATACCGCTCTGTGTATACCATTGGATCAATATTTTCACATCAAGGAGGTTCGTTAATAAATTAACCTTCCTAACACTTTTCTCCCCAACTTCAGGTTTATCAACAACACCAGAACTCACCTGCACTACATTACGGCTTCATTTCTGGGCAATATTTTACTACTATCTTTTATCTTCTGTTGCACAATCATCGAGTTCACCACATGTTATCACTTCACAAGATTCACCAACTTGATGAATCACGAGCAGCAGAAACACTGCTTTCATAGAAAGAACTCATAAATAATTTACGTGAGCGTTCATTTTGGCATTTGCTCATTCGTTTCATCATCCTTAAATAAAGCGACATTTCACATTATCGTACACTGGACTGGAAGAGTCAACAATTAGTAAAATGAATGAAAAATCGCACAAAATTGCGTAATATTTTCAGTCCTCCAGCGTGAAATGACCTGAGATAAATACTGCATTGGTAACAACTTAACTAGAGGCATTTGACAGGCTACAGTCACGCACTGCGCGCTGATTGGTTCCTTCTGACCGCCACGATGGTTGCTATGCCGATCATTGGTGGTTAGCCTCTTCATGACATGAATATCGCCCGTTAGGGTGAAAATCATACTCTTATCTACATAAAATTTGCCTTATGATGGAGTTGCAGCTTGTCGTTCCAAGCATCCCGTATAGTACTGTTTAACCCACGACAGTTTCTCATAGGTAGATAGTTCTTGGTTTAAGAAATGTTCATATTTATGCGAAATCTAGAAACTTATAATCAAGTACCTGGCCTCGAATTTGGAATAAATACTACTTCCTAAATATAGGTTAATAATGACATAACGACAATGAAACAGTTTCCATATGAAACGTAACTTTGAGTTGATTATGGGAGACTTCATCAACGTTTAGTTGTCGTGTTGTTTTATTGGAAATCCTCGGCAGGACTGATGTAATCGCCTTGTACTTCTCTGGATGATGCCTCGTTATTGCTATTGCAAAGGGCAACAACGTTTTTTCCTGCAACGTATTTAGAGGGAGAGGGGAATCAAATGCCATTACAGCGTGACTCTCATGCCGAGCTGTGACTGTGATTCAATATGACAATGATTCTTTTGTTGCTTGAATGCTGAGTGTAATTCTATTTGTAACTTGCTCTCTCTCTCTCTCTCTCTCTCTCTCTCTCTCTCTCTCTCTCCACTTAGAAGCGAATATTTAGTCCCCTAACTGCCACCAGAAGTTGTAAATAGCAACAGTGTGGAAGAGTTTAAAAGAAAGCTAGACAAAATCATTAGGACAATGTGAATGAACAGTAAAACCTGCTCATAGAGATAAGTGAGCACACGATGTCTCCTCGGATGGTGGGCATTATAATCCTTGTAACTCCTTCTGTGGCCTAACATTTACAGTAACTTACAACTCATCTACTCGAGTGGACTTTCATTTCTGTGAATGACTGTCGAGGGACTTTCTTGCAGGACTTTTGAGAGATCCTTTTGTTTGTCCTTCGAGGAACTTCGAGGGGCTGTGGGTTGACTTGTGAAGGATTTTTAATTATTTACTTATTTATTTTTTGTTACTTTTAAGGGACTGTTATCCGACTATCGAGGGACTTTGAGGGACCTAAGTTGGACTCTTGAAGGACTACCCAGCGACTATCACCGTAACTTAGAGATCAGAACTTTAAATATTACATTTAACCTTTGTTAATGCAATGGGTTTAACATATCATTGAAAACATTTGCACGACACTTTCCTGTAAAGTAGCCATTTGGTTATCCATTCTGAAATTAACGCAAAGCTGTTACTTCCGGGAATTCGCCAAAGTAGGGCATAATTGTTTCCCAATCCAAAATTGCACATTAGAGCTCGGATGTCCCATTGCACCATTGCAATGCACAACAATTGTTGAACGGTTAAATTCAACGCACTGTTAACGAGAATTCGCAGTGCAGTTCAAATCTGCAATGAAACATTACAAAAGTCTTTTGAGTGTCTATAAGGATTCATGGTTGATATTACTAAAAGTAGAAACATTAGAAGCGATGACTACTAAACATAGTGGCGGTATTAGTAGAATTATTGTAAGAAAGTGTCGTTTCTGATGTGCTGATATAATGATAGCAAACTGATTTTATTTTTTAAAAATCGTTCTTGCAACCAGGGATTGAATGCCGTTTGCACTTCAGCTCGAAATAAAATTTAATATTATCCACTATATGTTCATTCAAAAAGGAAGTACAATATATATATTATATATATAAAGTGATTGTGTGCATTTGGAATGCATGAATTCCCATTGATGTTTACCGAGCGATCACAGAGTTATTCCGGAAAGGGTTAGGGAGCTTTGCGAACAGAGGGGAGAGATTTTTTTTTTTACATTCAAATACTGATTTATATTCGTACTACTAATACGGACATTTTTTTTATATAAAAATGTAAATTTTCATTTTCAATAAAAAAATTGACTGTTTTAAATAACTGAAAAATCTGAAAAATAATTTTATTTTGGGCAGTGGAGATTAACCCGTAGGTGAAATGGAACATAATGTAGTTCTATACACATTTCATGTCTGTCACTGTATTTACCTGCTTTCTAAGATGGAACACTTAATTTTGCATTCATAAATAAATTACTTCTTCTGTTCCTTTATCTTTCCCACGGAACTCCACTTCAAGGAAAGCATTAAAACCCGACGTCTCTTATGGTACACAGACTATTTGATAAAGTTGACAGACTGATTCTCTCTTCTCTCGATGAATTCATGAAAGACAAAATGGAGCTCAAGTCATTTCCCATCTTTTCCTCTTTTTCTTTTTTTCATTTTTCCTTTCCGCTTACTTGTTTGAAGTGACGATTGCACTACATAATAGATAAGAAAAATTTCCTCCAACCAAAAAGGTTTTAAATGCAGTTTAATTTTGCTTCAATAAAACTGAATACAAATAATTATCTTTCTTTCAAGTCTGCATTAGAAGTGGCATTATTGAATATTTTTCTCCCCTTTATCAAAGGTATATTCCACCTCTTCATCTTCTCCCATAGATATAAAGAAATAAGTCCTTCTATAGATACCTCTCTCCCCAACCGCCAACGAGAGCTAGAGAATAAGAAGAAGAAAAAAAAATGGCGTCTCTAGGGCGTATACGGATCATCATGATTTGTTCCTGACAGGGAATGATGTGGGGTGGGGGTGGGGTTGGCGGGGGGGGCAACTGCCTCTCTCATGGCCCCGGCTCCTTCTTATCCTGTCAGGGATGTTTACTGATGTCCAAATAGAAACCTCATAGCAGCCAATAAAGGACTTGTTTTCTCTACTCCTCTGTTTCTTGGCTTTCCTCTCTTTCTTCTCCTTCCTGCCATTATCAATTTCCTTACTGCGTTCGATCAAGTTTCTATTTTTCATTTTTTCTTTCAGGTGTTCCTCAATTCCTATCCCTTTCCTTCATCAGCTTTCTGACAAGTCAGCTCAGTTCCAGTTTTCCTTATTTTTCCTTCTAATTCTTCCTCCTTTTCTTCTTATACATTTCATTCATTAGCTTCCTTACAACAGTCAAGTTTATGTATGTATATATATTCAGGTTTCGCTTATGTATAGGACGGCGACCCGTTGAATGTTTATATCTTGCGACTGTCATACGCAAGTATTCTCTGTCTACTTCCCATTCTCGTCTGAGTGACATCTATGCAGAGAGATTTTCTAAGTTCCAATTTGGTTTCTTCTTAAGTATAGAGGAGATGACTCAAACTCTCGGTGTCAAACTTAACAGTTTATTACGAACTCCATCTCTGGAGCATAGGAAGAGTTAGTTTTCAGAGAACTGCTCTGGATGAAGAGAAGGAGAGATCTAAAGTTACAAAGTCTTTCACAAAGATAATAGAGCAAAGCTATCTCAGCATATATAACATACAGACAGACGAACATGTGACTCGGAAGTCACGTGTTACCTCTGTTGGTGATAGGTCACCAGATTCTCATAGGAAGGCGCTGTGACCTGTTTTGCAAGAAATTGATAATGATTACACAGGCAAATGCAAACCAAGCCAATGCAAGCACAGCGCGGCAGCGTCTAGCTTACGTCCTGTTATGAATACATATCACACTCCTATCTCGCCATTGACCCTTTGGGTCATGGGAGTATTTGGATGTATATAAAATATATTACTTATAATGTAATTTATTACATATATATATATATATATATATATATATATATATATATATATATATATATATATATATAAACAGCCGAAATCATTAAAAATT
>NC_087215.1:9833091-9875591 GCF_015104395.2 Macrobrachium nipponense | reverse complement strand
TTTTTTTTTTTTTTTGCTCTATCACAGTCCTCCAATTCGACTGGGTGGTATTTATAGTGTGGGGTTCCGGGTTGCATCCTGCCTCCTTAGGAGTCCATCACTTTTCTTACTATGTGTGCCGTTTCTAGGATCACACTCTTCTGCATGAGGCCCGGAGCTACTTCAGCCTCTAATTTTTCTAGATTCCTTTTCAGGGATCTTGGGATCGTGCCTAGTGCTCCTATGATTATGGTACGATTTCCACTGGCATATCCCATATCCTTCTTATTTCTATTTTCAGATCTTGATACTTATCCATTTTTTCCCTCTCTTTCTCTTCAACTCTGGTGTCCCATGGTATTGCGACATCAATGAGTGATACTTTCTTCTTGACTTTGTCAATCAACGTCACGTCTGGTCTTGTTTGCACGTATCACCCTATCCGTTCTGATACCATAGTCCCAGAGGATCTTTGCCTGATCGTTTTCTATCACTCCCTCAGGTTGTTGCTCGTACCACTTATTACTGCAAGGTAGCTGATGTTTCTTGCACAGGCTCCAGTGGAGGGCTTTTTGCCACAGAATCATGCCTCTTTTTGTACTGGTTCTGTGCAAGTGCCGGGCATTCACTTGCTATGTGGTTTATGGTTTCATTTTTCGTATTGCACTTCCTACATATGGGAGAGATGTTATTTCCGTCTATCATACTTTGAACATATCTGGTTCTTAGGGCCTGATCTTGTGCCGCTGTTATCATTCCTTCAGTTTCCTTCTTTAGCTCTCCCCTCTGTAGCCATTGCCAATTGTCATCGCTGGCTAGTTCTTTAGTCTGTCTCATGTATTGTCCGTGCATTGGTTTGTTGTGCCAGTCCTCTGTTCTTTCTGTCTTTCTCCTGTCTCTGTATATTTCCGGGTCTTCGTCTACTTTTATTAGTCCTTCTTCCCATGCACTCTTTAGCCACTCGTCTTCACTGGTTTTCAGATATTGCCCCCAGTGCTCTGTTTTCGATGTTGACGCAGTCCTCTATACTTAGTAGTCCTCTCCCTCCTTCCTTTCGTGTTATGTATAGTCTGTCCGTATTTGCTCTTGGGTGTAGTGCTTTGTGTATTGTCATTTGTTTCCTGGTTTTTCTGATCTATGCTGCGGAGTTCTGCCTTCGTCCATTCCACTATTCCTGCGCTGTATCTGATTACTGGCACTGCCCATGTGTTTATGGCTTTTATCATATTTCCGGCGTTGAGTTTTTGACTTGAGTATCGCCTTGAGTCTCTGCATATATTCTTTCTGATCGTGTCCTTCATCTCTTGGTGTTTTATATCTCCTCCTTCCATTATTCCCAGGTATTTGTATCCTGTCTCATCTATGTGTTTGATGTTGCTCCCATCTGGTAGCTTTATCCCTTCAGTTCTCGTTACTTTGCCTTTTTGTATGTTGACTAAGGCGCATTTTTTCTATTCCAAACTCCATCCTGATGTCTCCAGATACAATCCTTACAGTCTGGATTAAGGTATCTATTTCCTTGATGCTCTTACCATACAGCTTGATGTCGTCCATGAACATCAGATGGTTGATTTTGTTGCCTCTTTTCTTGAGTTGGTACCCGGCATCCATCTTCTGTAGTACTTTTGTCATGGAATCATGGCTACTACGAAGAGTAGTGGGGACAGTGAGTCGCCCTGGAAGATCCCTCTCCTGATATTAACCTCTGCTAGTCTTTTTCCAGAGCTTGTAAGTATTGTATTCCAGTTGCGCATTGTATTTTTGAGGAAGCTGATGGTATTTTCCTCTGCCCATATATTTTCAGGCATTCTATTAGCCATGTGTGTGGTATCATGTCGAAGGCTTTCTTATAGTCTATCCATGCCATGCTTAGGTTGGTTTTCCTTCTCCTACTGTTCTTCATTACCATTTTGTCTATCAGGAGCTGGTCTTTTGTGCCCCTACACTTCCTTCTGCAGCCTTTCTGTTGGTGGGGGATGGTGTTTTGTCTCCTTCTAGGTAGTTGTATAGCCTTCACTGATGATACCTGTTAGTAACTTCCACATTATTGGTAGGCAGGTGATAGGCCTGTAGTTACTGGCTATATTTCCCTTACTCTTGTCTTTTGTACTAAGGATCTTGTTCTTCCTGTGGTCATCCATTTGGGTGCTTGGTGATTTGAGATACAATGCTGGAGTTGTTCTGCTATTCGTGGGTGTAGGGCCTTGAAGTTTTTGAGCAGTATCCATGGACTTCATCGGGACCTGGGGCTTTCCAGTTTGGCATTTTCTTTAGTTGGTGTCTGACTGTGTCTGTCGTGATGTCTGTGAATCTTTGTTTTTATTCTCCCTGTTTCTTCTTCCTTGACTTCCTGGAGCCATGTTGCATGTTTGTTGTGTGATACCGGATTGCTCCATATGTTTTCCCAGAGTCTCTTACTTGATTCGGCTTCAGGAATTTCTGGGTGGTTGTCTTCCCCTCTTAGTTGGCTGTATAGTCTTTTCTGGTTGGTTCCGAATAGTTTGTTCTGTTGGTATCCCTTATTCCTGTTCATGTACCGTTGGATCTTGTGTGCTTTGGCCTTAAGCCTCTGTTTTACATCTTCTATTGTGTTGTTTAGTCCCCCTCTCTTGTACTTTGTATTTCTCGTTGAGTTCCTCCCTTGTTTTCTTGCTTCTTAGCCTTTTTTCTGCCATCTCTTTCAGTTTACTCAAGTCAGATCTCATCACCATGATTTGCTTTTCCAGGCGCCTTTTCCAAGGAGGTTGCTGTTTTGGTTTCTGTTGGGTTGGTTGTGACGGTGGTGTTGGTGTTCGAATCCCCATCAGTTCTGCTACTAATCTTGCTCCTGCATATGTCAAGTTATTTGTTTCTGTGATACTGGTGGTGTGTATTAGGCCCATTATTTCATTGACTTACTTGTTTTCTCCCTTAATTTCTTGGTGTTGTTAGCTTTCATGGAGGGGATCTTTGTTCTCTCTGTATCTGGTCCACCATGATCTAATCTTTCTACCCATTCCGTCCTCTCTGTTACTTCGTCGGTGTTTCTTCGTGTGTCGTTGTTTGATACCTCATCCTCCCTGTCGTCTTCTGTGGCATCGTCTCTCAGTTCGTCTTCGTGTAATTCGTTGTCGTGTGACATTTCCCTTTCCAGTTCTTCTCTTTCTGTTGGGGAGAGCCAGTTCTTATTATTAATATTATTATTATTATTATTATTCAAAAACAAATACAGATGGTATTCAGAAAACTGAGTAGCCAACATAACAAGGGAAACTTTCCATTTAAATGGACGTTACCAAAAGGGACGATGCACAAAATCCTTCATTTCAGAACCTAAAGAGGGAAGATAACTTTAGAAGGTTAATTCTAAAGCAACTATTTTGAAGCCTTGCAAACCGTCGTCGAAATGAACTTGCTGATTAGAGTAAAAGTTTAAATGGCTCACAATTTACTTATTAGTTGGGTGGTTGCTTGCATTAATACCCTTTAGAGTAAAGTGGTAAATTTTGGGATAAGTCGGTTTAAAAACGAAACGATGATTTAAATCTAAAAGCTTCAAATCCACAGAGCGTGAATTGATGTGAGGTTAATTATATTATACTAACTGGTCCTTGGATGTGGAGAAGGCGGGAGATTAACCACTGTATTTGATGGTTAATATGTAACTCCCGAATAAGAAATTAACATGGTCTCGAAACATATTCAAGTTTCATTATTCAAGAGAGAGAGAGAGAGAGAGAGAGAGAGAGAGAGAGAGAGAGAGAGAGAGAGATTAAAGTTAATTAGTATATCACCATGGAACTATAAACATGGAACGGACATGCACGAAATCGCCATGGGCAGCTGCATGCCGCCATTGGAAATAGACCTGGAAATTATAAATAATTAATAATAAAACTGGTATTGACAAGTGATCTGTAAATTAAATTATCTATATCAACAAGTTTTTTTATTTTTGTAATAATGACTGATATAAGTAAGTAAGAGATCAGACAAAAAAGATACGTACTGCAAAGAAATCCCTGAGAGAGAGATTTCAGCAATTTATAAACACCAAGAGACAAGGCATAGTTAAAACATTTTCAGAATATTTCCTGTTATGTTCTGATATATCGAAATATCTCTCGTGGAATATAGAAAACCAACGAAAAAGTGGAATGTTAACAGTTGCCATTTACTTGATTTCGGGAGGAGACAATAAAAAACTAAAATTAAAAACTTAAACATGTTAAGGTAGAGGAGGAGAATAGTAGGAAGATAAGGTAAATAAGGAAGAGGCTGAGAGAGAAAGTAAAAATGATGACAGGATGCCCGAGTCGATCCTGGACATCCCAGATATTCCACACATCAAAGAAAATCCCTCTCTTTCGTCTGGACATATTTTGTTCTCTCTATTTCTGCTCTGATTCTGGCGTCGCCTTCTTCGTCTTAGGGATTAAGAACTCGATTTTTTTTCTTTATTTCTAAAATTAAGATGATGAAAAAAATCCGAACCCTATGATTCCCTGTTGCTCGAAAGAGAGAGAGAGAGAGAGAGAGAGAGAGAGAGAGAGAGAGAGAGAGAGAGAGAGAGACCCAAACCCTAGAACAGAAAAAGATTTGGCACAAAGCCTAGACAATAGAGAGAGAGAAAAGTGAGAGAAGAGAAAAGAACACGTAGAGAAATGGCCTTCCTTCCTTCCTTCCTCGCAGCAGCAGTAGAACAGTTGTTATACACGAGAAAGAGAAAGAGGAAAAAGTTCCAAATCTTGACAAAGCCGCCATTTTTAAAGGAGACAATTTTTGAGCTTCTCGGACAACACCAGAATTGAAAACTCCCTCGAGGCAAAACTGAGCATGAAAGCAGGTCAGTCTTCAAGTACATCGAGAAATTGAAAAATGTCCGTCGTTGGCCTCCTATGAACAGAGGACCTTCGCCATTTTGGCCATTTTGCCTCCGGTATGTGTCAACGTTAATTCACGAACAATTCTGGTGTGGACACTGTGCATTTGCCGTTGCAAGCCATTCCAAATGTCCTGAGAAGCCGTTTGTCCAAGGTTTCAGTTAGGTTACCAAGTCAGATTTCGACCGCAACAAAATGTACTATGTGAATATAATGCAACTGTACTTCATACATTGATATATGTACATGTTTCAGTAGAAATCTGACTTGGCAACCTAACTTTTAAAATATGGACAAAGGTTTCTCAGGATTTAAATAAAAGCCCAGGGCATAAATATGAAAGTAAACGAGTTTTAAAAAAGATATATAAACCATTTATTTACTGCATATTTCTAAAGACATTTCCAAAGGGAAATTTCGAACTGAGATGACATTCTATTGAGATCTACGAATAGAGCCCATTCATAGAAGTAAAGCTTTGGCAACAAAGGCTTCGGAAGCTCTCCTCTAAATTCCTTCGCCTGATGGAGATTCCTTATCAGAAATGAAATCGCGTTTAACCCCAAACAAAGAGAAGGACTTTCGCCAACAATGGCCAGCGAGAAGTCTCACAATTATGATCCTGGAGATGAGAGTCCGCATTGAATAAAGGTTTAAGATCCCATGTGTAATTATAAGCGTTCTTGTTTTTCTCCTTGTGCGTATGACTGCATGCTTTTGTGTAAATAACAGACAGTGATAGATAAGTAGATCATTGTAACTTCATATTTATAAGGCTTTCTGACAGATCACATCTTAAACTATTTTAAAGATTGCTACTTTTATCTTACAAGTTTTCGGTTTACAGTATTTTAATGTTACAGAAGTAAGGAAATCCGTTCAGTATGGATTTTTCCCTATAATTACAGAGCAACATATGAAGGATGACATATCATTCGGCTTCTATCTTGAAACGATTAATTATTCTTAACTTCTGTATGAGGACTCAGCAGAACATGTAGACGAGATCTGCCATTCTTCGCCAACTTTTATAGCGATTTATTTTTTGGGTCATTCGAGTTTGAATTACTGCTATTCTTCTCTACCTTTCTTATATTTTTTTTAATTTACTCCGTTCTGTCCCAGATAATATTTTAGAAAGATATTTAATCCATTGCAAATGAATTTTAATGCAAGTTTGAAGTTTATAGAGATGAATGATTGTGGTGCCGTCTAATACTTATCAAAAGTCAAAAGAGGAAAAACTTCCTACAAACCACCCCCCCCCCCAAAAAAAAAAATTACATATATACATATATATATATATATATATATATATATATATATATATATATATATATATATATATATATATATGTGTGTGTGTGTGTGTGTGTTGTGTGTGTGTGTGTGTGTGTGTATACCCTAATTCTATTTAAGATGCATCACAATCACCACTGCTACGCCAAAGTAAGAAATAAATAAATAAATAATGAAAAAACTGCGTCGATGTTGCAAAAGGAACAATTGAGTTTTCTGTATAGTGTAAAATCAAGGCCACCGAAAACAGATCTATCTTTCTATGGTCTCGGTATAATGCTGCATGCGCCGTGGCCCATGAAACTAATCGCTGCCTGGTGGTGCCCCGGCCTATATCCTTGCCAGACGCACGATTATGGCTAACTTTAACCTCACATAAATGAAACACGACTGAGGTTAGAGGGCTGCAATTTGGTATTTTTGATGATTTGATTGTGTGTGATTAACATCCCATTTGCAGCCCTCTAGCCTCAGTAGAGTTAAAATCTGAGGGCGGACAGAAAAAGTGCGGACGGACAGACAAAGCCGGCGCAATGGTTTTCTTTCCAGAAAACTAAAAGTTACACTTAATAGCCACGATTCAAAGAATAACTATCAAGTACTTTATTTTACAACAATGAAGGAACTGCTAAAACATGATTCACTCTTCTATCAATACTTTAAACAATACTTTAAAACACTAGAATAAACAGCCAACATAAAAAGCTTTTAAAAGAGAATAACTGCTACTGCAGGAAAGCAGAATACCACAAACCGACCATCCCTAAACATTCTCAAAAGGCTTAAAAGTCTTCATGACAGAGATATGTTCCAGTGATAAGAAAACTAGATTTTCCGATTCCAAAATTCCAATCTCTTTTGCCGATGGAATCCTTCAAACTGCTGGAAATATTATGACAAGAATATCTCTTATTTCCTCTTGTTTTTATCTTTTGTTTCTTCGAGGTATCTGGCCGGGGAATTCATTCTTTTGGGCTTTGGCTCGCTTTTGTACATCATCATTATTATTATTATTATTATTTTTTTTTTTTTTTTTTTTTTTTTTTTTTTTTTTTTTTTTTTTTTTGCTCTATCACAGTCCTCCAATTCGACTGGGTGGTATTTATAGTGTGGGGTTCCGGGTTGCATCCTGCCTCTTAGGAGTCCATCACTTTTCTTACCTATGTGTGCCGTTTCTAGGATCACACTCTTCTGCATGAGGCCCGGAGCTACTTCAGCCTCTAGTTTTTCCAGATTCCTTTTCAGGGATCTTGGGATCGTGCCTAGTGCTCCTATGATTATGGGTACGATTTCCACTGGGCATATCCCATATCCTTCTTATTTCTATTTTCAGATCTTGATACTTATCCATTTTTACCCTCTCTTTCTCTTCAAACTCTGGTGTACCTGGTATTGCGACATCAATGAGTGATACTTTCTTCTTGACTTTGTCAATCAACGTCACGTCTGGTCTGTTTGCACGTATCACCCTATCCGTTCTGATACCATAGTCCCAGAGGATCTTTGCCTGATCGTTTTCTATCACTCCTCAGGTTGGGTGCTCGTACCACTTATTATTGCAAGGTAGCTGGTGTTTTCTTGCACAGGCTCCAGTGGAGGGCTTTTGCCACTGAATCATGCCTCTTTTTGTACTGGTTCTGTGCAAGTGCCGGGCATTCACTTGCTATGTGGTTTATGGTTTCATTTTCGTATTGCACTTCTACATATGGGAGAGATGTTATTTTCCGTCTATCATACTTTGAACATATCTGGTTTCTTTAGGCCTGATCTTGTGCGCTGTTATCATTCCTTCAGTTTCCTTCTTTAGCTCTCCCCTCTGTAGCCATTGCCAATTGTCATCGCTGGCTAGTTCTTTAGTCTGTCTCAGTATTGTCCGTGCATTGGTTTGTTGTGCCAGTCCTCTGTTCTTTCTGTCTTTCTCCGTCTCTGTATATTTCTGGGTCTTTCGTCTACTTTTATTAGTCCTTCTTCCCATGCACTCTTTAGCCACTCGTCTTCACTGGTTTCAGATATTGCCCCCAGTGCTCTGTTTTCGATGTTGACGCAGTCCTCTATACTTAGTAGTCCTCTCCCTCCTTCCTTTCGTGTTTATGTATAGTCTGTCCGTATTTGCTCTTGGGTGTAGAGTGCTTTGTGTATTGTCATATGTTTCCTGGTTTTCTGATCTATGCTGCGGATTGTTCTGCCTTCGTCCATTCCACTATTCCTGCGCTGTATCTGATACTGGCACTGCCCATGTGTTTATGGCTTTATCATATTTCCGGCGTTGAGTTTTGACTTGAGTATCGCCTTGAGTCTCTGCATATATTCTTTCCTGATCGTGTCCTTCATCTCTTGTGTTTTATATCTCCTCCTTCCATTATTCCCAGGTATTTGTATCCTGTCTCATCTATGTGTTTGATGTTGCTCCCATCTGGTAGCTTTATCCCTTCAGTTCTCGTTACTTTGCCTTTTTGTATGTTGACTAAGGCGCATTTTTCTATTCCAAACTCCATCCTGATGTCCCAGATACAATCCTTACAGTCTGGATTAGGGTATCTATTTCCTTGATGCTCTTACCATACTGCTTGATGTCGTCCATGAAACATCAGATGGTTGATTTTGTTGCCTCTTTTCTTGAGTTGGTACCCGGCATCCATCTTCTGTAGTACTTTTGTCATGGGGAAGGAATCATGGCTACTACGAAGAGTAGTGGGGACAGTGAGTCACCCTGGAAGATCCCTCTCCTGATATTAACCTCTGCTAGTCTTATTCCAGAGCTTGTAAGTATTGTATTCCAGTTGCGCATTGTATTTTTGAGGAAGCTGATGGTATTTTCCTCTGCCCCATATATTTTCAGGCATTCTATTAGCCATGTGTGTGGTATCATGTCGAAGGCTTTCTTATAGTCTATCCATGCCATGCATATTATTATTATATTATTATTATTATTATTATTATTATTATTTTTTTTTTATTATTATATTATTATTATAAGTTATAGAGCACAGGACTTTGACTTTATGATTTATGACTTTCCCCCGTAGCTATTATTTTTTTATGATTATTATTATAATTCCTATTAGACTTGCTTACCATTATATCATCTGGAGTTATCTGGTTTCTGCCCAATATGCAAAGGAGATTTTGAGATCAAGAATAAGGTCAATCTCAGTAAGAAGGTAAGGGATTACAATTATCGCACATTCGTTAATTGATGAGGAAAAGTGGAAATTAAACAAATAATGAAGATAAGGAAAAACGGCCATTGATTCTAATAATAATTGATAAGAAAGGAAAATTAGAGAACAAATAACAAAGGAACCGTTATTACTTATTCCAGTTACGAGGTAAGATGGCGGGTTAATTCAGATAGCCAAAGAAAATAGGACAATCAACAAACCCCATTATTCTACTTCAAGATCCAGACGACGAAGACCCCGAACTGCCGGAAAGAAATAAATAACTAAAAACAAACTTTTTTAGGGGGAACCAGGATAAAGCGCACTGCTCACTGGACGCCTGTGAACACGACTCTGAAACGCTATCGGTAGAAATATCGTCTAAGTTCTTTGGCTTCGGATGTCTGAGAGAAGAAGCCTGGAAACCAGCGTGCGAGGATCCTTCGGCTCCCTCCCGGATATTTTTACTCGAGTTATTGAAGAAGAAGTACGACCAGAAAGGAACCGGCTGTCTCGGGTTGTAAGGACGCGAAGGATTGTTATGCTGCTCCCGCGAAGTCTTGGAGGAGCTCTTCGGAATGGAAGGTGGAATCAACGGGCTTCTTAGATATCATTAGAAGTTTCGTTTTCATTCATGTTGTTGTGGTTATGTGAATATGGAAATGTCGGCATATTCCAGTGCACAATAAAAGATGAAATTCGAATAGTTATTAATGAATATACACAAACATAGTTAAAATCGTACTCCCATCCATATATGCCTAATTATACACACTCGCACACATACATTATATATATATATATATATATATATATATATATATATATTATATATATATATATAATATATATATATATAATATATATATACATACATACATACATACAACACATACATACATACATACCATACATATATATATATATATATATATATATATATATATATATATATAATATATATATATACTATATATACGTGTATATATATACTATATATATATATAGATCTATATATATATATATATATATTTATATATATATATATATATATATATATAGATATATATATATATATATATATATATATATATATATGTATATATATTTATATATATATATATATATATATATATATATTAATATATATAAATATATATATATATATATATATATATTATATATATATATATATGATATATATATATAGATAGATAGATAGATAGATAGATAGATAGATAGATAGATAGATAGATAGATAAATAGATATTAGCCATTACTGTGTTTATTACGGAAGACTATCATTTTATGTTTTCTGAGCTTTAATCCACTTCGAACTAACATTTTGAAGTAGAAAGTCCAGGCACGAGTTTCGAACATCTTTCGTCGTCTAAAACCCACGAACCAAACTCGCGAGGTCATTCAGCCAGCGACGTTTCCGAGCCCTTTTGGGAGACGACTTCGACTTCTTCATCCATTGGGGGCCACCTTACTCTTCGTATGAGTCTTCAAGCACAACAGAGGACATATTCCACTCGTCTCTCTTACTGACTTAACCCACTGACTTTCCCCATTACAGAAATATACGGTCAGATTTATTTCCTTCTTTATCCAGTTACATTCGTTGAGTTGCTACCTGCTGCCTTCGGGTCTGAATTAGATACATTCAAATTCAATATTCCGATGTGAATAATCGTTACTTTTGCAGTCAAGAGATGGCGCTGGTTGTAAATACGAAAGTGTCGGTGAAGTTTCGAAATTGGCTGTTTGTATCGTCTCTTCTTCCGCCTATTTTCAGTTTATTTATTTACCTATTTATTTTTAGTTTTTTTGTCTGTGCAAAAAAAAGGGTATAGCATGTCCGTCCCTTTGGCATCTGTGCAAACGAAACCTACTGACTTAAGCTTTTAATGATGAGGCTCATACATCCTCATTCTTCACAAGAAAAAAGACAGCCATAAAACTAAACTTAAAATGGAGTAGCGAAAAGTCAAGCTCCCAGGTGGCTAAGCAGGACATATTTATAAGCAGAAATGGGCAGTTTTCTTGTAAATTTGAAAACTGAAAGTATTATTCGGAAATGAACCGTATTCGTGTTTGTGATTTTTTCGCTCTGTCGCGAATTCAAAGGAAGAACAGAGAACATTGTCACTTGTGAATAGAATAAATAAAATACCGGTATTTCATCAAATGAATGATGAAATAGCAACAAGAGAACCGAAAATAAAAAATAAATAATAAAATAAATAAATTCCTAACAAAGTCTTTCTTTTGCCCCAAACATATCAGAATCACTTCAAAACTCCAGAAGTTCTTTAGCTAAGCTTCTTTGGCCATTTTGAGACTTGGGCATTTTGTGAGGCCAAGCAGTTTCCAAAATAATCCTCCAGGAGGAACTGTGACACTCTCACGGGGGTGGGTAGAGGGGTAGGGGTGGTGGGTATAAGGGGTGGCTGAGGAGAAGAAGGGCCAGGGGAAGAAAACTAAATGGAAAGTAGAAGTACCAAAGTTAAAAAACATATATATATATATATATATATAATATATATATATATCTATATATATATATATAGAGAGAGAGAGAGAGAGAGAGAGAGAGAGAGAGAGAGAGTAGGAGGGGTTTCCCTTTCAAGGAGAACGACATATATAGCAAAGATCAAGTAGATGTAAGTTCAATGAATAAGGACGATTGTGAATAGGTTGCAATTTCCTGAAATCAACAATGCAAAACGGTATTAATAGTACATGGAAAATATTAGGGAACTTGCAAGACTTTATGAGGTCTAATAAACAACCAAAGGAAAATCTGATTGCAACTTGATAGGTTCGGTTAATTCAAGTTAATATTTAGATCGACTTCCTTCTTGAAAGAACTAAATTATTCTCAGTTTGTTTAACTAATAAACAAACAATCAGAATTTTGCATTGTAACATATTACATTGAGTTTGAATAACTTCACACATTCTATCAAATCAACAGAATAGAATGATTTTTCGACAATACTAAAAATCCCGATTATGAAAATTGTTCATATATGTAACATAAATTCGTTTATAAATAAAAAAAAAATACCAGCGATAAATAATCTATAATCTAATCTCCCTCCTGCATCTCCACCTACGTCAAGCTGTTGTTGCCCAGACTCATATGATAAAAAGAAATATAAATTATACAGCTTAAATTATGCGATAAATGTAGGAAATTCTTGTATATTATTTATAGAAAACTCTTTTATCATCCCTCAACAGCACAAAAGAAACCCCATCCATCACAGATAAAGATCAAATTAATGGCGAGGAAAAGAACTAAAAAAAAAACAAATAAAAAAATCAAATGTGTCATGGTGGAGTTCACAACTCGCGAAATAAAAGAGACGGAAAAAACAGATTCCATCACAAATACAAAAGTTACGCGACGTCGTAAACACGCGGATTATACACGCATATAAAAGTTATATATCAATTCCATTTTTGTGGGTAACACAACGAGGCAGAAATATTAAGGGTTCCATAACAGCGCTGTAGGAGACCCACGAGAATGTCTGGGTGGATATTGTAGATACGCTTCTCGTATTTGCAGTTATACATGAAAGTAACTTGTCACGTTTATGGTCACTGGTCTTATTGGAATAATTGTAGGTAGATATCCGTACATGCATACACAGACAACAACAAGCACGCACACACATGCACACACGAAAATATTGTTCAACGGACACATCGAACGGTGTTTTTTGAGTTTACTCAAAAACATATTTCATCAATAGACATAAATACTCCTGTAGAAAAAATGCCATTGAGAGAGAGAGAGAGAGAGAGAGAGTGTGTGTGTGTGTGTGTGTAAACGAGGTGGAAAGACCCAGATAAGACCCTGCGTACATTAATTAAAAACTTTTAACTTCGTTTCACTTATCGAGTTGAAAAGGCGTTTACGACTTTTCTCTCTCTCTCTCTCTCTCTCTCTCTCTCTCTCTCTCTCCTCTCCTACTCTCTCTCTCTCTCCTTTTTTTTTTTTTTTTTTTTGTCGCGTCTTCATTGGAAGGATCCCCCAACCGAGGCGAAGAGACTCGATTCCCGGAGATGTGTAAATGCGAGATAAAATGTGGAATGTCAACTAAAAATGGAAACAAATTTGGACTTGATTTTCTTAACTAATCATTCTATTGACGTCGGCATTTGAATTTTTTTTTTTTTTGTCCTTATTCATATGACCTGCGAAATGAAATTTGAAACTTTTTCTTGTTTCCTTAGCATTTTCATAAATGAAGAAGCCTTGAACGTAATCAAGAAAAGTAACGTATTTTCTCAAATCCCTTGAAAAGCAAATTAATTTCAGATTTAATGTCCTCCAATTTGAGCGGTAAAGGAATGATTACAAAAATTAATTACCAAAAAGACTAAGAATACAAATAGATTTTTAATTTTTTCCCTCGGTTAGAAAATAATAAGAATAATAATAATCATCAAAATCAGGCCATCAACATAACGTTGCAAGATATTATGGCGTTTAGTTCCTGAATTTGTATCAATTCTATTAATAGATTTCGTCAAGGCGAAATATAGTAAACTTATATGAACATAAAACATATATAATATAAAACCTTACCGTAAATTACAGACTAGCAAGAAAACATAAGAACTAAATATCACATATGAAAATCAAGTGTAATGGAGACCAAAAATACTTCAATCACACAAAAGATGAAAAGCACCACTTTTTTTTGCAAGATTAGAATTCGTATCTCAAGATTTTAAAGCTATAAGTAGGAGAATGTTCACCATTATGAAAGACTAAAGTTCGAGCTTTTAAAATCTCCATTGGACGTTTTGTCTCTAAGAGAGAACAAGATCCCGACTCCCTAACTTCCTCTGATTCATCACCAAAGCTTCAGAACCGAAAGAAAGCTCTCAACTGCCCATAAAGGCCATTTAACCGAGGGCTCCCTTACCTTCCGCGCCCCAGAAACCTCTGCACGATGCCATTTTGCCCCGTCATGTACCATAACGTCGCAAGAATCCCGAAGAGATTAACGTGAACCATTATTGGGCTTTGAGTCGCCCGTCAACCTGACCCTATTTGGCCCTTCATGAGGGACCCGTTTAAGAGGCGCCCTTCATCTCCAATGAAGGGTCGCTGTAAAGTGCGGGACATTGCTGCGAAGGTCGTTCGAGGCTCGTGGGAGTTGCTGTTTAAAACAGCAGCAGCAGCAGCTTGCACTTCTATGTGGGCGTTGTCTGGGGTGGAGTTTGGTGGGGGCGGCAATGGAGGATTCCAAAATGAGTGGATTAATGTTACCGGATGAGGTGATTGCAACCACTCAGACACTAAGATGTAATAACACTAAGACATACAAATGCTAGTACGGTTGGATATGCATGAAAACGAGTGTACAATTTTTATTATTTCATTTGTATACGTGACGAGCCAAAAAATTTTTTGAAAGGAGGGGGGCGAGGGTGGGAAATTGGGATCAGAAACAGGACAGATCTGAGATTGACTTTTAGACTTTTGCTCGAGAGGAGAACGACGAACCTTCAGAGGACAAATCTCAGTGGAATATGATCCATGTATATTTATGTAGAGGAAAAATCTGAGGCATAATATCTATGTATATTTATATAGAGGGAAAATATCATAGGAATACTAAATATATTTATATAGAGGGAAAATATCATAGGAATACTAAATATGTTTATTTATATAGAGAAAAAGGTAGGTAAAAAGTTTGGCATAAGAAAAAAGTGGGGGTTGGTGGTGATTATGTTTAACTTGCCCGAATTAAAGGGTTTGGGGGTGCGGGCGGGTGGGGGAGCGGGGGTTTAAAAAAAAAAACAAAAATTTTCGTGTGCGTATGAAGATATTCTCTTTTTTTTTTCGAATCCATGATCATCTCTCAACCCTAGAGTGGGGAAGAGACATTCTCATCACCCAAGCTTAGTAAATGACGTATGAAATGCTTCTCTTAAACAATAATTATGCAGAGAGGGTTTAGAATGCTAAGAAAGTTGAAACCAAAGAACTTTCGCTACAAGAAATATGTAATACTCCCTTTTTGTACTTTTCAAGAACAAGGTCTATTTTACACGAAGCGTAGACCAGATATATATATTAATAAAAAAAATAGTTCATCATCTCGCACCACACACATGCAAGTAATCAAGGCAAAAATAAAGTAATAAAATAAAAGAAAAAAAAATAACAACGAAATAATAAGAAAATACAACAGAAATAACGAAAGTCGAAAACTCCGAAGTCTTGAAGTGAAGGCAATAAAATATCTGGCTTAATGTAGCGTGCAATTCATAAGGGCAGAAATATCATCGTCTTGAAACGGAGGAAATTTACGGCCGTCATTTTTCTATTTAATTCGCTCAGAAAAAGTAGAACTTCCGAAGGTAATTCCATTTTATGTGATTTTTTTTTGCCATAAAGAAGAAAAATGTTATTTCTTTATTTTATACGTGATCATAGTTAACAAATAGTTCTTTTAAAACAAAATTAACGATGTATCAGAGAAAAAGATATTTCACATTGTAATGAATATTACTAATACTATTAAATTGATCCTCGTTAATTTAATCACATCATTATAATAATTGTCATTTTAACTGGTTTGCGAAGTAAAGTAAGACCACCCGTGACTCGTTTCTAACACTAAATATATTATACTTTCCTTTTTATAATTATAAAAATCAACAATTATTTTCAGGGCTAAATAAACAACTACCAATGATGCATAAACTGACGAATACGGTATTTATAATTGTCACTACCCTACAACAAATTAAACGTCGCGTTGTTCAGTACTATCTCCAAAGTGTTAAGAGACCAATTTTATTATTCATATTACTGGTAATTAAACTACTCTTTCCTATTACAACTGACTCAGCCTAAATGGAAAGATTAGAACATTAAAATTAACCGCCAGGTGCACAACTCCTTACGTAGGCCAAAACGTATTATTTTATTAAAACACGACCCCCCATTCATTCCTTTATTCGGCGTCTCGGAAGATCTAGAGAGAGAGAGAGAGAGAGAGAGAGAGAGATGAGATGATGAATAGAGAGAGAGAGAGAGAGAGAATGGAACGCTTCTCCCATACTAAGTCAGCACTACAGCCTGCAAATGTAAAAACCAAGAACTTTGAGGGACAATAGCTAACAAATCCGAGTATCGATGACTTGTGTGTATTAGCATTTATGTGCTTGTATGTGTGTGTGCGTTTGTTTGTAAGTCAGAGGGTGATATCCAAATATAGTTTCAAGCATTGTTTGTCACCACAATTACTAACATCAGGAAACATTATGCACTGTTTAAGTCAAGGCTGCACAACACAATAATTATATATATATATAAATATATATGACATATATATATATATATATATATATATGTATATATATATATATATATATATATATATATGTGTGTGTGTGTGTGTGTGTGTGTGTGTGTGTGAGTGTGTGTGTGTGTGTGTGTGTGTGTGTGTGTAACAAGTCATATGTTGAAAAGAACAATTTTTAGTTGACCATTTTCGAAACCAGGACATATAAGCAATTCATTATGTTATAAAAACAACTGAAAGCGTCATAGCTTCATTGTGTGGTAAATTTGTTTTGAAAACTGACAGTGGGATGATTTATGTTAAAATCTTGTGCACGGAGCTGTAGGGCGATGACATTATATAGCTGGGATATGTATGTAGAAGGGTGTCAGTGAACTGTGGTTAGACGGAATCTCTCTCTCTCTCCAAAACACCAGCATAAAATTAATTCTAAATACTCACATCGTAAAACAGCCATTAGTATGTGCGAATACTTTAATTACTTCGAAATTTATTGCCCAAAAAGGCTTAGAAGTAACTTCCACTCCAGAGTGAAAAGGAAAGTGTTGTTACTTATTCGTCGTTCTTCACATTCACTGGATAAACTAGAGGGCCAATAGAACCCCCTGGTCCAGTGCTAAATGGTACAATGCTGAATAAAAAAAAATGGTAATCAACCTCCATTCGTCTTGTAGGAAGACAAACACGTTAATCTAAATAATCTTTTCGTTTTTCGTAAAAATACTAATCTTTCTGTTTATATGAAAGGGTCGCCATAATAAATGGAGGCGTTTCATAAAGAAACAATAATAATAATAATAATAATAATAATAATAATAATAATAATAATAATAATAATAATAATAATATGCTGGAAGAAACCCTCTTTTAAAACATGTTTTATTAAAAGTAATTGCTGCCTCAGCTGATTATTTTATACAGGTTCTTCTCTATTTTTCTAATATTGCTTCCATTGTTGCTTAAACTGGGGTGAGCAACGCACCGAAGGTTGACAATAATTCTCAATCAGGTTAGAACGATTGGATTTTTATTGGTAAAAATTTCAGTCGGGGTAGTCAAATATCGGGTATATCCCGTAGACTTTATACAGATAGAATTAATGTTAATTCTATTCTTTTCTATTCTTTCCGGACGTTTCGTCTGAATAAACCCTCAGACATCCTCTGGGCGGAGGTGGGGTGTAAGGACTGAAGTGAGAGGTTTGTTGTTGTTGGAGTATGAAGCTGGCTTTATGCCAGCACGGGCTTTAGCTAATGTAGCAGCCCGTAGGTCATTTGAATTATTTTTAGGTGCATTTGGTGATTTAAGGATATGGTGGCGATCTTTTTATTTATGATTTCTAGGAATGTGCAGGTGGAATGGTATGGATTCAAAGGTGAAAGGAAAAGTGAATAGCAGGTTACAAACCCCTTTAAAAACCCTAAGGTACCCATAGTAGAAGATAAAGATCGATAGTAGGCGAGTCCTGGGCGAGTCAGAGATAGCCAGTAATGAAAATCGATAAAAATTTATAGTCGTAGAAAAAACGGAAAAAAAAAGCGCAACTCTATGGTGTTCAAGTACCATATTTCACTTTTACGATAATGAAAAAAAAGCGAGAGGCGTCGATTCGTTTAGCAATAGGGAACGACGAAGGAAAAACGAAATATTATCAGTTTAGAAACAGGATAAACAAAAATAAGCAACAGCTTAAGCGGTAGTTAGAGTGACAGTTGAAATAGTCGGTCGTTAGACGTGAGGCGCCGAAAAAAACGGAGGGAAAGGAGGATTGTTTAGTAAAAGAAAAAAGCAGTTAATGCTATAAACAGCACTTTTTCATGTAGCGGCGATCTTTATGTTGAGATCTGTATCTAAAATCTCTACAGGAGGTCATCTGGGAGACTGATTCTAGGTCCAAAACAAGAGCGTGGACGAGCTCAGAGAACAGCTGATGACCACTGCACTGTCGTTGTTAAAGATGGCTCTATTTAAAAAAGCTCAAACTCTCTAGGTCAGCAGGAACTTTCTGATTTGATATTCTTCTACGAGGAACTATTCGTTTCCGACGTTTGCAGTTCTATATTCTTGTTTGCAGGTCTGAGTTTCGCTGTTATCCTTAGCATACAAACTCCTCTGTTTGTGTTCCTGCTTCTTTATACAAAACAGGAGCTACAGTCGGTGTCTCGATCTGCATTTCTTCTTCAACTGCGTATTCTGTCTGGGTTCCTGCTCGCACGAGCAGGAATCGACCGTTCTTTCTCGGCCGATGCAGAGGTTAGGGGGTAACCTGAGGGGCTGGGGGAAGTAGGGGGAGAGGTAGAGGGGCGGGAGCTTGGCGATACGGAGAGGATGAGGGGGTGGGGAGTAGTGCCGGGATTGAGGAGGTTGGGAGGAAGGTGGGTGGTTTGTGGTACAGGAGGTAGGTTCGTTCTAGGATCGAACCCCCATGGGTTGTGGGAGGGTTCCCTGGTCGGTGATGGTTGCGAGGTCTTGCAGGTGGAGGAGGGATGCTTTCACCTTCCAAATCCTCTGCAGTCTGACTGGGCATCCTTTAACCAAGCAGATGTTGCTGGCTGCAGTTAGGGGCATCAGGCAACTGTGTGGCCCTTTTCCTTGTATTTTTTCAAAACACACTTCTGTTTCATTGTTTTGCACTACACACTCCAAACAGATGTGTTCTGCTTTACATTCGTTTTTGTGATGTCCAAACCTCTGATACTGAAGCATCTCAGAGGCTCTGGTATGAAGGCTTCGGTCTTCCTATGTGCCTAGAATTCCAAGGCTGACCTGGCCGGAATTTGGCCTTGAAAGTAGCTTCGATCTGAGAGTCTCCTGTCATCTTTTGGCAGTAAACATACTCTGCTCCATGATGTTGCGGGGACTAAAACAAAACCACAAAAAAAACAAAAAAACATAAAAATAAAAAAAAACAAACCAAAAAATAAAAAAAAAACAAAAAAAAAAAAAAAGAAAAACCTCGAGAACTCTTTCTCGATGGATACCATTTTGGGGACTTTGCAAATCATCCCCTTTTTTTTTTTTGTGATTTTTTGAAGCAGGATCAAGTAGCAGGCATAGTGTCCTCTCTTTGAGTAGTTCCACAGCTTTTTTTTCTGTCTTGGGAGCACTTTCATCCAAACTCCCCCCCTTAAGTTTTTTTTTTTTGGTTTCTTTAGCTGTGAGGTTTGCATTTTCAGGATATTTTTTTAACCCGAGGGGCCCTGACTGCAGCATATGAAAGTCTTTGGCCCTCGATAACAACAGCTTTTGAACTTTTTGGGAAGTGCCGAAATTCTGCAAAACTTCGCCGTATTTTCGGTTTTTTGACGTATGTCGCTAGGGAGCGTGGTTGTTTTTTATCTTTTTTTTTTTTTTTTGGAAATCGAGTCGGGGTACAGTCTTCTTCTGTTTCTTCGTTCTTCTTCGCCTTACATGTTTTTGGCGAAAGCCTTTTTTTTGCTAGTCCTCCAAGGGCGGGTCCCTCCCTGGGGATTTTTTTTACCGGGCGAAAGGGGTCTCTTTTTTTTTTTTTTTTTTTAGAGGCAATACTTGTCAAAAATAAAAGGTTTAAATTTGACGAGAGGTTTACGTAACGAGGGCCCTGTGCGCGAAATACGTAAACTGGTGAGTGCCGAGGGTTGTCCAGCGGTGCTTATATTGCGGTGGCGCAGCGGGGGGCGTTCGTGCCAACCGCTCGCCTTTGGGTCATTGGCTCGTCGGGGGTTGGGGAGCCCTTCTTTTTCAAAAGGTTGGCATGCTGCGCGGGCTAAGCAGCTCCCGATCGCATGCTCAGCAGGCGCGACCGATCTTCCTCAGCTGCATATCATCACGCGCGGGCTTCGTTTTGATTGGGTAAAGGGGCCGTGTGTTGACGTCACTGTGGTATTATTCATCGTATTAATGTCACTGCTGGTATTATTCATCGTATAATGTCGTCCTTGGATTGGGGCGTTTTTCTGGGTGGCGATATGGTGATGTTTGCGTTATTGGAGTGTTTCTTCGGATGCCCAGTCGGGAGCAAAAAGGCCTCCCGTCCGTGTCGTGTTCATGGAGGGCTTTTGTTCCTGGATGAGTAAAACCTCCTCAGGAGGCGCAGACGGCGAGGGTCGGGTGCTCTCCCTATTATCCTGGTGTTACGGATGATACAGTCGCGGGAGATTGTGTCTCGGTGGGCGGTGAGGGCGTGGTTCTTGATAGCCCCTTCTTGGGCATGACAGGAGATTCTCTTCGCAAGACGCATGGTAGTCATTCCAATGTACTTCCCAGGACATCCTCGGGCGGGGCATATGTATTGGTATACTACGTTCGTCTGCTTGAGGGGGTCTCCTGATGGCGGTGAGGGGTTATTTTTCATGATAAGGTCTTTTGTTTTACGGTTTTTGTAGTATATTATAAGGTCCACTATCTTGCCTTCTTCAATGGGGAGGATGTTTTCCTTAATGATCTTCTTCATCGCCTTCTCCTCGTCGCGGTATTGAGAGTGCATGAAGGCCTTATAATATAACGTGATGTTCTCGGTGGGACGGGGTCGTGGGTCTTGTTCCTCGTTCGAGTACCATCTTTCGAGGGCGGTACGCACTTCTCGATTGATGAGCTTATTGGAATATCCGTTATTCACGAGCATCTGTGAAGCTCTATCAAGCTCGAGGTGTGTTTCCTGCCAGGTAGAACAATGGGAGAGGGCCCTTTTCACAAAGGCCCTGACAGTAGCATTCTTAAACCTTGTCTGGACACTCGCTATCCCCGTTGAGGCACATTCCTAAATTAGTTTTCTTCGTGTAGACAGAAGTGCGGAGACCATCTTCTGTCTTCGTTATAAGGACGTCGAGGAAGGGGAGCCGATCGTCGGTGCTAAACTCGACTGTATAGTTTAGCACGCTGCATTGCTGGAATCGGCGACGTAGGGCTTCTACCTCATCCTCGGTGTCGACTTGCGCGAAAATATCGTCTATGTAACGGGCGTATTTGCGGGGGTGTTGGCTCTGGGCGGAGACCAGGATGTCTGAGGTTTATTCAGACGAAACGTCCGGAAAGAATAGAAAGAATAGAAAAGAAATAGAATTTAACATCAATTCTATCTGTAATAAACTCTACGGGATATACCCGAAAATTTGACTACCCCAACTGAAATTTTTACCAATAAAATCCAATCGTTCTACCTAATTGAGATATGTCAACCTTCGGTGCGTTGCTCACCAGTTTAAGCAACAATGAGAAAGCAATAATTAGAAAAATAGAGAAGAACCTGTATAAAATTAATGCAGCTGAGGCAGCAATTACTTTTAATAAAACATATTATTATTATTATTATTATTATTATTATTATTATATTATTATTATTATTATTATTATTATTATTATTATTATTATTATTATTATTTTCGAGCTCGATGACGGGCGCTATGCTGTGCTAGAACCCGACACTGCCCTACCCTACCGACCCCCTACTTACTTGCCCACATCTGGGGCGGACAAACAAGATAGATCCACTCGGATTTTATTACTTAACTTAAGGATAAGTATGTATCATATGTATGTGTATTATCATCATTATTATTATTATCATCATCATTATTATTCAAAACCAAATGCAGATGGTATTCAGGAAACTGAGTAGTCAACAAAACAAGGGAAACTTTCCATTTAAATGAACGTTACCAAAAGGGACGATGCACAAAATCCTTCATTTCAGAACCTAAAGAGGGAAGATAACTTTAGAAGGTTAATCTAAAGCAAACTATTTTGAAGCTTTGCAAAACCGTCGTCGAAATGAACTTGCTAATTAGAGTAAAAGTTTAAATTTCTCACAATTGATTTATTAGTTGGGTGGTTGCTTGCATTAATACCCTTTAGAGTTAAGTGGGGAATTTTGGGATAAGTCAGAATAAAACGAAACGATGATTTAAATCTAAAAGCTTCAAGTCCACAGAGCGTGAATTGATGTGAGGTTAATTATATTATACTAACTGGTCCTTGGATGTGGAGAAGGCGGGAGATTAACCACTGTATTTGATGGTTAATATGTAACTCACGAATAAGAAATTAAACATGGTCTCAAAACATATTCAAGTTTCATTATTCAAGAGAGAGAGAGAGAGAGAGAGAGAGAGAGAGAGAGAGAGAGAGAGAGAGAGATTAAAGTTGATTAGTATATCACCATGGAGCTATAAACATGGAATGGACATGCGCGAAATCGCCGTGGGCAGCTGCATGCTGCCATTGAAAAGAGTGGAGAGAGAGAGAGAGAGAGAGAGAGAGAGAGAGAGAGAGAGAGAGAGATTTGTATCACAATGCACCTCGCTATATTGAGTGTAATCTGTTAATTTTCATGACAATATCTGTCCTCTATGACATTATGATGAAGTAAATAGTTGTACACATTATTCAATGTATCATTTCTGTTACATCATAATACATTACAAATAGACCTGAGATTATTAGTATTATTAATAATAAGACTGGCATTGCCAAGTGATCTGTAAATTAAATTATCTATATCAACATGTTTTTCTTATTTTTGTAATAATGAATGATATAAGTCAGTAAGAGATCAGACAAAAAAAATACCTCCTGCAAAAAATCCTTGAAAACAGGGCAGTCTTCATAGTACATCGAGAAATTGAAAAATGTCCGTCATTAGCCTCCTATGAACAGAGGACCTTCGTCATTTTGGCCATTTTGCCCTCCGGTATGTGTCAACGTTAATTCACGAACAACTTTGGTGTGAGGACATGTGCATTTGCCGTTGCAAGCCATTCCAAATGTCCTGAGAAGCCGTTTGTCCAAGGTTTCAGTTAGGTTACCAAGTCAGATTTCGACCGCAACAAAATGTACTATGTGAATTATGCAATGTACTCATACCTTGATATATGTACATGTTTCAGTAGAAATCTGACTTGGCAAACTAACTTTTAAAACATGGATAAAGGTTTCTCAGGATCTAAATAAAAGCCCAGGGCATAAATATGAAAGTAAACGAGTTTTAAAAAAGATATATAAACCATTTATTTACTGCATCTTTATAAAGACATTTCCAAAAGGAAATTTCTAACTGAGATAACATTCTATTGAGATCTACGAATAGAGCCCATTCATAGAAGTAAAGCTTTGGCAACAAAGGCTTCGGAAGCTCTCCTCTAAATTCCTTCGCCTGATGGAGATTCCTTATCAGAAATGAAATCGCGTTTAACCCCAAACAAAGAGAAGGACTTTCGCCAACAATGGCCAGCGAGAAGTCTCACAAGTGTGATACCTACTGGGGCTGAGAGTCCGCACTGAATAAAGGTTTAAGATCCATGTGTAATTATAAGCGTTCTTGTTTTTCTCCTGTGCGTTATGACTGCATGCTTTTGTGTAAATAACAGACAGTGATAGATAAGTAGATCATTGTAACTTCATATTATAAGGCTTTCTGACAGATCACATCTTAAACTATTTTAAAGATTGCTACTTTTATCTTACAAGTTTTCGGTACAGTATTTTAATGTTACAGAAGTAAGGAAATCCGTTCAGTATGGATTTTTCCCTATAATAACAGAGCAACATATGAAGGATAACATATCATTCGGCTTCTCTCTTGAAACGATTAATTTCGTGAAATTCTGAGGAACCATGCAAGTGAAATTCGTCTTTTCTCATAAATATCAAATGAATAAGAGATAAACTAACCAATTCAGCATCTTTAGAGAAGGAATTAGGCAGTTTTTTATTTACTTGACGGGAGCATCAATATCAGAGATAAATTCTCCTCATCCTTCTATGTCAAAAAGAAAGAAAAATATTCTTAACTTATGTGTGATGACTCAGCAGAACATTTAGAGATCTGCCATTCATCGCCAACTTTTATAGCGATTATTCTTCGGGCCATTCGAGTTTGAATTACCGCTATTCTCCTCTCCCTTTCTCATAATTTTTTTAGTTTACTTCGTTCTGTCACAGATAATATTTTAGAAAGATATTTAATCCATTGCAAATGAATTTTAATGCAAGTTTAAAGTTATAGAGATGAATGATTGCGCCGTCTAATACTTATCAAAAGAGGGAAAAACTCCAACCTAAAAAAATTACACACACATAATATATATATATATATATAATATATATATTATATAATGATATATATAATATATAGATATATATAATATATATATATATATATATATATATATATATATATATATATGTGTGTGTGTGTGTGTGTGTGGTGGGCGTGTGTAATACCCTAATTCTATTTAAAATGCATCACAATAACCACTGCTACGCTAAAGTAATAAATAAATAAATAAATAATGTAAAAACTGCGTCGACGTTTCAAAAGGAGCAATTGCGTTTTCTGTATAGTGTATAACTAAGGCCACCGAAAACAGATCTATCTTTCTATGGTCTAGGTATAATGCTGCATGCGCCGTGGCCCATGAAACTAATCGCTGCCTGGTGGTGCCCCGCCTATATCCTTGCCAGACGCACGATTATGGCTAACTTTAACCTCACATAAATGAAACACTACTGAGGTTAGAGGGCTGCAATTTTTGATGATTGGATTGTGTGTGATTAAACATACCAATTTGCAGCCCTCTAGCCTCAGTAGAGTTTAAGATCTGAGGGCGGACAGAAAAAGTGCGGACGGACAGACAAAGTCGGCGCAATGGTTTTCTTTTCAGAAAATAAAACTAAAAGCTACAACTTAATTCCCACGATTTCAAGAAAAAACATCAGGTACTTTCATTACAATGACAAGAAGGAACAGCTAAACACAATTCACTATATATGAATACTTTAAAATACTAGAATAAATAGACAACGAAAAAAGATTCGAAAAGAGAATACTGTGTTAACTGCATAAAGCAGAACACCACAACACGACCTATCTCAAAAAATTCTGAAGAGACTTCAGTCTTCATGAAAGAGAACTGTTCTAGTGATTTTCCGATTCCAAAATTCTAATCTGTTTTGCAGATGGAATTCTTCAAACTGCTGGAAATATTATGACAAGAAAACCTCTTATTTCCTCTTGTTTTTGTCTTTTGTTTCTTCGAGGTATCTGGCCGGGGAATTTATTTCGTTTGGCTTAATTTTGTACGTTATTATTACAATTATCGCACATTCGTTAATTATGAGGAAAAGTGGAGATTAAACAAATAATGAAGAAAAGGAAAAAAGGCCGTTGATTCCAATGATAATTGAGAAGAAACGAAAATTAAAGAACAATTAACAAAGGAACCGTTATTACTTATTCCAGCTACGAGGAAAGATGGCGGGTTAATTCAGATAGTCAAAGAAAATAGGACAAGTAACAAAACCCCACTAATTCTACTCCAAGATCCAGACAACGGAGAAGCAGTACGATTAAAAAAAATATATATATAGAAAAAAAAAAAAAAAAAAAAAAAAAAAAAAAGCTTTTTTAGGGGGAACCAGGATAAAGCATACAACTCAACTGCGCCTCCAAACACGACTCGGAAACGCTATCGGCAGAAATATCGTCGAAGCTCTTTGGCTTCGGATGTCTGAGAGGAGAAGCCTGGAACCAGAGTCGAGGATCCTTCGGCTCCCTCCCGGATATTTAACTCGAATTATTCAAGAAGAAGAAAGTACGACCAGAAAGGAACCGGCTGTCTCGGGTTTTAAGGACGTGAAGGATTAGATGTTCCTGCTGCTCCCGCTTCTCAGATATCATTAGGCAAGTTTCGTTGTCATTCATTTTGCTGTGGTTGTGTGAATATGGAAATGTCAGCATATTCCAGTGTACGTACAGCAAAAGCTTCAATTCTAACAGTTATAAATGTATTTACACAAACATACACCCATCCATATATGCCTATTTATACAAACTAGCAGATACACATTACATACACACACACAAATCAAGCACACACACACACACACACACACACACACACATATATATATATATATATATATATATATATATATATATATATATATTATATATATATATATATATATACATATATTAGTCATTTACTGTGTTTATTACCGAAGAGTATCTTTTGATCTCTTTTCCGTGCTTTAATCCACTTTAAACGAACACTAAAGTGGAAATTCCAGGCACGAACCAAACTCTCGAGGTCATTCAGCCAGCGACGTTTCCGAGCCCTTTTGGGAGACGACTCCGACTTCTTCATCCATGTCATTCCGATGCCCCATCAAGGTTCCATTTGGGGGCCATCTTGCTCTTCTTATGAGTCTTCCAATCACAACAGAGGACATATTCCACTCGTCTCTCTTCTCTCTTACTGACTTAACCAACCAATGACTTTCCACCATTACAGAAATATACGGTCAGATTTATTTCCTTCTTTATCCTGTTATATTCATGAGTTGCAACCTGCTGCCTTCGGGTGTGAATTAGATACAAATTCAATATTCAAATGTGAATGGTCGTTACTTTTGCAGTCAAGAGATGGCGCTGGTTGTAAATAGGTAAGTGTCGGTGAAGTTAATTGTATTTGTATCGTCTCTTCTTCCCCCTCTTTTCAGTTTATTTGTTTACTTATTTATTTTTGTTTTTAGTCTGGGCAAAAAAGGGTATAGCATGCCCGTCCCTTTGGCATCTGTACAAACGGAACCTACTGACTTTAGCTCTTAATGATGCGGCTCATTTGACCAAAATAAAGAAAACAAATTGAACTATGGGCACATCTTGAATATTCTAGAATTAAATTCACAATAGCAGTTCTGAAACGTCCTGAATTTCAGATAATTAATGTGATAATTCATGTGATTAAATCCACATCCGACTCTCATTCATCAAGAAAAGGTAACGTGATATAATGATAATAATGTACAAAAAGAAAACGTTATATTCCCCGGAAGTATCAGTCTCAAATAACAGCTAATTACAGTTACCGTTATAATGTTATGCGAGGAAGACCTTTATAATAAATTTGATTATAATAAATGCCAAACCAATGTGGCGGTTGTTCAACTCACAATTTCATACCATACACGCGATAAACAATTTAACGATCTCAACACGAGTCAATTCTACAGAGACTGAAATATAAAAGGAATATCTGCTAATACATACACACACATATATTATGTATATATATATAATATATATATAATATTATATATATATATATATATATATATATATATATATATATATAGATATATAGACAGATAGATAGATAGATAGATAGATAGATAGAGAGATAGATGGATAGATAGATAGATAGATAGATAGATAGATATTTATATATATATATATATATATATATATATATATATATATATATATATATATATATATATATATATATATATAATATTAATATAAAAAAGGGTAACAGTAAGGATCTGCAGTAACTAATAATCTAATTGTTTCATTATTAAAGGACCCCACCAGAAAAGTTGACTTACACATCTTTAATAGAATAAGTAGTAAATTCGAGGATTGTGGTTGGATATAATATGTTTGCCGATAAGGCAGTGATCAGATTGAAACAGTGAGATTTTTTCATCTGATCCAGGTTAAATGCTCGTGAAGCAACCATTAAACTATGATTTAGCAATATTTAAAAAACAAAGCATCATTGCATCAATGAGCATGAACGGCATAAAAATTTTAAAAACTTTAAATGTTCACGAAAAAAAATAAAACGGATATGAAAACTAACAGCTGAAAATGGAGTAGCGAAAAGTTAACCCTCTGTGTGGGTACTTAGGTAGGTCATATTTTAAGCAGAAATGTGCAGTTTTCATCGAAGTATGAAAAGTGAAAGTATTATTCAGAAATGAACCGTATTCGTATATATGATTCTTCGTCCTATTGTGAATCAAAGGAAGAACAGGAAGCATTGTCACTTGTGAATAGAATAAAAATACACCAATTCATCAAATGAATGATGAAATAGCAACAAGAGAAACGAAGGAACAAAATGAAAAATAAATAAATAAATGCCTCCTAACAAACTCCTTCTTCTGAGGTCAACATATCAGCATCACTTCACAAAATGCAGAAGTTCTTTAGCAAAGCTTCTTTGGCCTTTTTGAGAATTGGCCATTTTGTGAGGCCAAGCGGTTTCCAAAATAATCCCTCAGGGGGAACAGTGACACTCTCAGGGGGGTGGTAGTGGTGGGGGAGCGGTATAAGGGTTGGCTGAGGAGAAGAAGGGGTGAGGGAAGAAAAGTAAGTGGAAAATAGGAGAAGGTACCAAAGTTGAATATATATATATATATATATATATATATATATATATATATATTATATATATATATATAGAGAGAGAGAGAGAGAGAGAGAGAGAGAGAGAGAGAGATAGATAGATAGATAGATAGATATATGTATGCACAGAAAGAGAGAGAGAGGGGGGAGGGGGGAGGGACGGTTTCCATCTCAAAGAGAACGACATACTAAGGCAAAGATCAAGTAGATATAAGTTCAATGATTAAGGACCAATTTGAATAGGTTGCAATTTCCTGAAATCAACAAAGCAAAACGTCATTAATAGAAAGTTCGTTTAATTCAAGTTAATATTTACATCGACTTCCTTCTTGAAAGAACTAAATTATTGTCAGTTTGTGTAACTAATAAACAATTAGAATATGGCGCTGTAATCTATTGTATGGAATTTGTATGAAACTCCACAAAAACTATCAAATCAATAGAATAGAGAGATTTTTCAGCAATTCTAAAAATTGTTCATATAAGTAACAGAAATTCGTTTAGAAGTATAAAAACAACAAAACAAAACAAAATCAACGATAAATATCCTATAATTTATTCTAACTCCTTGATCTCCACATACGTTCAACCTGATTGTTACCCCTGCTTATATAGAAATAAATATATATTATACAGCTCAAATTAAGTGATAAACTTTTAGGGACTTCATGTAGGAAATTCTTGTATATTATTTCCAGAAAACTCTTTTATCATCCCTCGACAGCACAAAAGAAACCCCATCCATCACAGATAAAGATCAAATTAATGGGGAGGAAAAGAACTAAAAAAAATAATAATAAAAAAATCGAATGCGTCATGGTGGAGTTCACAACTCGCGAAATAAAAGAGACGGAAATCACAGACTCCATCACAAATACAATAAGTTACGCGTCGTCGCAAATACGCGGATTAGACAAGCATAAAAATTGTTATATATTTATTTTTTGTGAGTAACACAAGACAGAAATGTTAAGGGTTCCATAACAGCGCTTATAGGAGACCTACGAGAATGTCTGGGTGGTTATTGCAGATCCGTTTCTCGTATTTGCAGTTATACATGAAAGTAACCTGTCACGTTTATGGTCACTGGTATTATTAGAATAATTGTGGGCAGATATTCGTACAGGTATACACAGTCAACAAGATGCACACGCACACACGAAAATATTGTTCGATGGACACATCGAGCGGAGTTTTTAGTTTATTTAAAAACATATTTCATCAATAGCCATAATCTCCTAGAAAAATAATGACACAGAGAGAGAGAGAGAGAGAGAGAGAGAGAAGAGAGAGAGAGAGAGCGCGTACACGAGGTGGAAACACCCAGATAAGACTCTGCGTACATTAATTAAAAACTTTTAACTTCGTTTCACCTTATCGAGTTAAAAAGGCGCTTGGGACTTTTATTTTTCTTTATTTTTTGTCGCGTCTTCATTGGATGGATCCCCCAACCGAGGCGAAGAGACTCGATTCCCGGAGATGTGTAAATACGAGATAAAATGTGGAATGTCTATTGACGTCGGCATTTGGATATATTTTACCCTTATTCATATCACCTGCGAAATGAAATATGAAACTTTTTCATGTTTTCTTATCATTTTCATAAATGAAAATGCCTTGAACGTAATCAAGAAAAGTAACTTATTTTCTCAAATCCCTCGAAAAGCAAATTAATTTCCAATTTAATGACATCAATTTGAGCGGTCAAAGAATTTCAGTTTCACAAAAATTAGTTACCAAAAAAGCCTAAAATGAAAATAGAGATTTTCTCCCCCGGTTAGAATAATAATAAAAAAAAAACAAAAATAATAATCAGACATCAACAATCACGTTGCAAGATATGATGGCGTTTAGTTCATGAATTTGTATCAATTCTATTGATAGATTACGTGCAAGGCGAAATATAGTGAACTTATATGAACATAAAACATATATAACATAAAACCTTACAGTAAATTACAGACTATTAAGAAACACCCAGAACTAAATATCACTTATTAAAATCAAGTGTAATGGAGACCAAAAATACTTCAATCACACAAAAGATGAAAAGCACCACTTTTATTGCAAGATTAGAATTCGTATCTCAAAATTTTAAAGCTCTAAGTAGGAGAATGTTCACCATTATGAAAGACTAAAGCTTTCAACATCTCCATTAGACGTTTCAAATCTCTAAAAGAGAACAAGATCCCGACTCCCTAAGTTCCTCTGATTCATCACCAAAGCTTCAGAACCGAAAGAAAGCTCTCAATTGCCCATAAACGCCATTTAACCGAGGACTCCTATACCTTCCGCGCCCCAGAAATCCCTGCACGATGCCATTTTGCCCCGTCATGTACCATAACGTCGCAAGAATCCCGAAGAGATTAACGGGAACCATTATTGGGCTTTGAGTCGCCCGTCCACTGAACCTATTTCGCTTTCATGAGGGACCGTTAAGGCGCCCTTCATCTCCAATGAAGGGTCGCTGCAAAGTGCGGGGCATTGCTGCGAAGGTGTTCGCGGGCTCCTGGGAATTGCTGTTTAACAGCAGCAGCAGCAGCACTTAGATGTGGGCGTTGTCTCGTGGAGATTTGTGGGCGGCAAATGGAGAGTTCCAAAATGGGTGGATTAATGTTACCAATTGAGGTGATTGCAACCACTCAGACACTAAGATGTAATAACACTAAGACACACAAATGCTAGTACGAATGGATATGCATAAAACGAGTTTACATTTTTTATTTCCTTTGTATAGTTGACGAACCAGCTTTTTTTTTTTTTGGTGGGGGGGGGGGGTGGGGGGGGGGGGGGGGGGGGAAGGGGGGGGGGGTGGGGGGGGGGGGGGGGGGGGGGGGGGGGGGGGGGGGGGGGGGTGGGGGGGGGGGGGTGGCGAGGGGCGGGAAATTGGGGATCAGAAACATGACAGATCTGAGACTGACTTTTGACTTTTGCTCGAGAGGAGCACGACGAACCTAGAGAGGACAAATCTCAGTGGAATAATGATCCTGTATATTTATTTAGAGGAAAAATCTGATGCATAATATCTATGTATTTTATTTTATATAGAGGAAAAATATCATAGGAATACTAAATATGTCTATTAGATATAGGAAAAGGTAGGTAAAAAGTTTGGCATAAGAAAAAAGTGGGGGTGGTGGTGGTGATTACGTTAACTGCCCGAGAGGGGTTTGGGGTGCGGGGCGGGTGGGGAGCGGGGGTTATTTTTTTTTGAAAAAAATTTTTTTCGTGTGCGTGTGAAGATGTGCTCAGCTTTTTTCTCATTCCATGATCATCTCTCAACGCTAGAGTGCGGAAGAAAAATTCTCATCACCTAAGCTTAGTAAATGACGTATGAAATGTTTCTCTTAAACAATAATTATGCAGAGGGTTTAGAATACTAAGAAAGTTGAAACCGAAGAACTTTCGCTACAGTAAATTTGTAATACTCCCTTTTTGTACTTTTTAAGAACAAGGTACTATTTTACACGAAGCGTAGACAAGTTATCAAAAACCACACAAAATAGTTCATCATTTCCCGCCACACGCATACAAGTAATTAAGGCAAAAATAAAATAATAAAATAAAAGAAAATATAAAAACGATAACAACGAAAAAGCTAAGAAAATAAAACAGAAATAACGAAAGTCGAAAATTCCGAGGTCTTGAAGTGAAGGCAATAAAATAGCTCTGCCTTAATGTAGCGTGCAATTTATAAGGGCAGAAATATCATCGTCTTGAAACGGAGGAAATTTACGGCCGTCATTTTTCTTATTTAATTCGCTCAGAAAAAGTAGAACTTCCAAAGGTAATTCCATTTTATGTGATTTTTTTTTGCCATAAAAAGAATGTTGATTATTTTCTATACGTGATCATAGTTAACAAATAGTTCTTTTAGAACAAAATTAACGATGTATCAGAGAAAAAAGATATTTGTAATGAATATTACTAATACTACTAAGTTGATCCTCGTTAATTTCATCACATCATTATAATAATTGTCATTTTAACTAGTTTGCAAAGTAAAGTTATACCACCCATAACTCGTTTCTAACACTGAATATATTATACTTTCCTTTTTATAATTATAAAATCAACAATTATTTCAGGGCTAAATAAACAACTACCAATGATGCAATAAACTGACCGAATACGGTATTTATAATTGTCACTACCCTTACAACTAAACGTCGCGTTGTTCATTACTATCTCCAAAGTTTTAAGACCAATTTTATTATTCATATTACTGGTAATTAACTACTCTTTCCTCTTACAAAGACTCAGCCTAAATGGAAAGATGAGAAAATTCAAATTAACCGCCAGGTGCACAACTCCCTACGTAGGCCAAACGTATTATTTTATTTAAAAACACGCCCATTCATTCCTTTATTCGGCTGTCTCGGAAGATCTAGAGAGAGAGAGAGAGAGAGAGAGAGAGAGAGAGAGAGAGAGAGAGAGAGAATGGAACGGCTTCTCCATACTAAGTCAGCACTACAGCCTACAAATGTAAAAACCCAGAACCTCTGAGGGACAATAGCTAACAAATCCGAGTATCGATGACTTACTGAAATGTCGATAAAGGAGCAACGGAAATAAAAGCAGAGTTGCAAGAAATGGAATCAGAAAGGCACAAAAGAAAATCAAAACGAGTTCCAGAAAAAGAATCCATAAAACTTAGTTGCAGCAGAATGAAAGAAAATCTGGAGTTTTCATGGCGACCAAAATTTGAAATTCAAAAGCAACGTGACTCAAAATTGAACACTAAAACTTTATATTCTGTAAAGGCACAACTGGACTCTGGAACGTTGAAATTCACGTTGAAATTGCGTGAGAAAAATTTTTACATAAAAATAAAAATGTAAAAACTAAAAGAGAAAGAGAGCTCTGTACAAGTCCATATATTATATATATATATAATATATATATATATATATATATATAATATATATATATATATATATATATATATATATATATACATATATATATATATAAAGTTGGGAATAATTTGGCAATTTTGCAAAAAAAGCGATGGTGTAAGCAGTAGTAGGGTGGTTTGTTTTGTGGCTTGTGTTTCTGTGTGGGGGTGAGTGTATTAGCATGTATGTGGCTCGTATGTGTGTGTGCGTTTGTTTGTAAGTCAGAGGGTGATATCCAATTATAGTTTCCAGCATTGTTTGTCACCATGGCTGAGTTCCACCACAATTTACTAGCCAACAGGAACATTATGCACTGTTTAAGTCAAGGCTGGCACACACACACACAATATATATATAAATAAAATTATATGTGACAATATATATATGTATATATATATATATAATATATATATATATATATATATATAATATATATATGTGTGTGGGTTTGTGTGTGTGGCTGTGTGTGTGTGTGTGTGTGTGCTGTGGGCGTAACAAGTCTTATTATTGTTCAAAAGAACAATTTTTAGTTGACATTTTCGAAACCAGGACATATACGTCCATTCATTATGTTATAAACAACTGAAAGCGTTCAATAGCTTCATTTGTGGTAAATTTGTTTTGAAAAACTGACAGTGGCTGATTTATGTTAATCTTGTGCACTGAGCAGTAGGGCGATGTAACATATTATAGTCTGGGAAATGTTGGTAGAAGGGTCAGTGAACTGTGGTAGACGGAATCTCTCTCTCTCTCTCTCTCTCTCTCTCTCTCTCTCTCTCTCTCTCTCTCTCTCTCTCTCTCTCAATATGCTCCAAAACACCAACATAAAATTCGTTCTAAATACTCACATAGTAAAGGAACAGCCATTTAGTATGTGCGAGTACTTTTAACTACTTCGAAATTTATTGGCCCAAAAGGCTAAGAAGCAACTATCCACTTCAGAGTAAAAAGGAAATGTTTTGTACTTTATTCCGTTTTCGTTCTTCTTCACATTCTGGATAAACTAGAGGGCCAATAGAGCCACTGGTCCAGTTGCTAATGGTACAATGCTGAATAAAAAAAATGGTACTCCTATGGTAATCCACCTCCATTCCTCTTGTCGGAAGACAAACATATTATTCTAAATAATCTTTACGTTTTTTCGTAAAAATACTAATCTTTCTTGCTTATATGAAAGGGCCACCATAATAAATGGAGGTCGTTTCATAAAGGAACAACAATAATAATAATAATAATAATAATAATAATAATAATAATAATAATAATAATAATAATAATAATAATAAACACAATGAACATTAAATGATCTAGTTAAAGGAAAACTAACTTAATTAAAAAAGGAAACAAGAGAAAGATACAGTTCAGTAAAATAGATAAATAAATAAATTGAATGTAAATGACTTCCCACATAACACAGAATCTGCGAGAGAGAAAGAAGCGCATCCCTGAAGGATCCCATCCTGGAGTCTGGACCTGATCCAGCGCCAATGATCTCCGGCTCGTGAACTGTAGGACTGACATTCTGTCAGGGGATTCCCCCTTCCATGTAGAACGTTACAGAATGTTAAGCGGGGCCCTTTCTGGAGAGAGAGAGAGAGACAGAAGAGAGAGAGAGAGAGAGAGGGGGGGGAGGGGGGGGGGGGGGGGGGGGCACCTTAACAGATGAACTTGTAGGAACAGGAAGCGATCTGTGTGTGGGAATAAACCAGCTGGTATTTTAATTAATCAGCATGTTGTAATTACACTAATTAGTGGTTACCCTCTTTATTTATATCACATCTAAATAAATTGAAACATCATTGCATTAAGGGGTGGACCACAATTAAACGTCTTCTCAACCCAAATAAAAATAAACAAATAAAATATAAAATAAATAAACAAATCCAAAATCCTAGTCGTGGCCCTCTGGTTATAAAATTGTGTTTCTTATATCAGGTGTCAACGATTGTTTTAAACGAACTTGGCTAACTACAATCAGTAAGGAAACAACATCTTGATACTTATTGTCAAAGATGCTGGAAACGCATTCTGTGAATAATCAATTGTTGTTAATCTATCGATATCCATAATCATTATTTACCTGGATGATAATAGATACCGATTATGGAGCTGTAAATTTTGTTCCAAGAATTAAATATTACCTTATTTTATATTTATTCAAGATGTGTTTGTTCGTTACAACGTCAGGCGCAAGCAAAAACTAAGGTACTTTCATTGATGTCGTCGGTTTGAACTGATTTGTGACGGGAGTTGATGAGAATCAATCAGTCAGCAATTGGATACGTAGTCCAAGGTTTGGTGTGCTGGGTGACACCGCCTTAGAAAGGCAGGAGGGTATTCACCAGAAAAAAAAAAAAAAAAAAAAAACAAAAAAAAAAAAAAAAAAAAATGTAAACATACGAACGATGGACCTCACGACGACAGAAACGAATGATTACATCTTGGGAGAGATGGGAATGTAACCTTTGAGGAGGTGTGGACCACCTTGTCGGAGGTTTGCGGTCTTGGAAGCTCTTTTCCGTCCTTAACTTTCGTATATAGAGTGATTTGTCCCATAAAATAATGATATAAAATAAAAACTACAAAATTAAACTTAGGTCCCTCAAATCATATGCAAACTGACCAAAAAGTAATTCAAGAATAACAACGACAAACATTTATAGATACTGTAAAACACATGTCTTTACACCCAGATTTGGTGGTCCCACAAAGATCCATAGGAGTAAAAAAAAATAAAATAAAAACTATTTATGTGGCATTTCAAGAATTGTAGAGACAAATAGATACAAAATTCCGGTCGGCCTCCTCACCGCTGAGGCATTAAATGACCATCAGTGCCACACTCGGGAACCCAGAAAGAGAGAGAGAGAGAGTGGGGGGGGGGGGGTTAATTGGGAATCGGTGGGCTATTCCCATTCGGCGGAATATCCGGAAAATAAAATATCATCTCCGATTCCAGTTCGAATTAATGAAGCATAAATTTACGCGCCCCCCACCCCCCTCTCTCTCTCTCTCTCTCTTTCTAAGATTACCCATAAGAGTATATTTTGAGATTTTTAGATTATTGTAAGCATATGTATATGTATATATACATATATATCATACATATACATATACATATATATATATATATATATATATATATATGTATGTATTATATATACATACATATATATTATATATATATATATATATATATATATATATATATATATATATTATATATATATATATATATTTAAAAATAAACTTACTTAAACCCTCATCTTTTGCATCAAGCTCAACACACCATCCAACCAAATTACCCGGATCTTTCCCTTTGATAACCGAAGCCCTTAGATAAAATGAGAGAGGAAACTCCTCACACTGAGAAGGCGTCCCCTACCGGCATCCAGGGAGGACAGAGTTCTATCACTCAACAACTGGGGAGCAAATGGTCCGGAGCTGAGAAATAATGGCGTTGGTGGGAGTTTGGTCGATGACCCGAGTCAGTGAGATCTCTTTCTTCCTTCGTTGTCACTTGAAGAGATCGATGGTAATAATGAAAGTTATGTAAATCAGAAGATAATTCCATTGGGGAATGATATACACACACGCGCTCGTTGCATACAGACACACACAAACACTCATATTTTGGGGACGAGAGAAGACCTAGGTTGTAGGATCAGTGAGGTCAGGAAGGAGCAGGATGTGTGTAAAGACTTCGAATATGAATGGAAGCCAGGATGATAATGCATGAAGGGATGTTGAGCCATCGCTCCTGTATGGAATAGATATTTTAAATCTGAATGCAAATAAAATGAAAATAAACAGTTGAACAGTTGGAAACGAACTTTTTCTCCCTAGTATACGCGGCGAAAAGAGAATAATACTCAATGAGGGAGCAATGAGATATATGTAAAAGATAAGGTAAAACTGCTATCTCAGGTGGAAGAGGAGATCGTTGTGTCTTGTGATGTTCTGCTCACATGAAAAGAATGAAGGAAAACGGAAAGCTGTTGCCAAGAATGGAAAATTAAAAAGTGTCAGGAGGAAGGAGGAAAGGAAGACCTAGAAAGTACGAAGAAAGATGGAGTGAAAGAGGTGTTAGAAAGGAGGCTCCTTCAGACCCAAAAGGCTCAGGAAAGTCAGCAATAGAGGCGGATGTTGTGGAAGTCTTCTGCAGAGGGAGACCTTTCACGATTCAGTGAGGTGTCAGTGAGGCAGTGAACGTTGTTTGGTCTGAGGCCAAAAGGGGAAAGAGAAGACCATCATGGTTTTGTGTTTACCTTCTCCTTTGGAGAGAGAGAGAGAGAGAGAGAGAGAGAGAGAGAGAGAGAGAGAGCTGTCTGTTATATGCATTCCCTTCCTTGACAAAGCTTTAAGAACTGACGGAGAAACTGGACACAACGCCGGAAAGCCCCAAGATCTTGTTTATGCAGAAAGCAACAGAGTTCCTGCTGTTCCACCTGGGGCGTCTCCCCCCACCGCTCCTCCAGACCTTCGAAATGTGAGACAGCGGAATTGAACCGTGAAAGGGAGACGCCGAGAGTAGATTGTGTAAGGGGTTTTCTCTCGCTTTCTCTCGAGATTCTGTTGTCCTTGGGTACCGAATCTCAAGGCCAGAGGAGTGCCACTACAGAAACGAAATGACAATAGGTGTTGTGAAAATATTCCACTCGTTAATAAATTGTTTCTAATACCATAAAACTCTAAAAATAAAATAATTTCACATTCAACTCGTGACGAATCATTTATAATTCACTGGATGTTAATAGTAAATAGTAATGAGCGATAATTTCCCTCGGCCAACTAGCACACCTGCCCTACATGAATTCGATCATATTTTTTCTACTCCACTCCGATCGTGTTCAGGCATTTCATATTGTGAGTGGGAGCATTTCAGTATTTCCCTGGTGTGGATGGAGTTCATGGTCAGAGAGATATACTTTTCAATATTTCCTAATTATTGGTCGAGTGCCCAGTTTGCATTATCAAGACCAGCCAGCCACACAGTGCTTTCTAGTACAATAACATCAAATCTAATGTATTTTCTCATAGTAAATAAATTAAATTTGACGTTATTTTATAAGACAGCTGCTACAGCTGTCGACCTGCCCGTGACACCACTGAATTTTTCTAAAAATATCTTTGGTTGGTCTCCAAGGAAAAATGTTAAAAGAATTATAGAATGACCAACTTACTCGATACGAGACAGCAAAATGCAAGCAAATAACCATATTATTAAAACTTCTCTCTCTCTCTCTCTCTCTCTCTCTCTCTCTCTCTCTCTCTCTCTCTCTCTCTCTCTCTCTCTCTCTTTTAGTCTTAAGGCCAACTGAATATATGGAACAGAGCACTACACAGTCCAGCGAGCAGGGAAAAGGAAAAGAAAAAGTTACACGACTCTCTTTTATTCCTGTTTGTGTTTGTTGTAAAGATTCCCCGAAAAACGCAGCCAAATTCTCAGTGAATTTCCAGATGTTCTTTTTTATTGCTTCGTCTCTATCTTTCACTTGGTCGATTTAATCGCTTCTCCATTTTAAGATTTGTTTTCTAGAGTTTCTTTGTCATCGATGTGCCAACGTATATTGATGTATTACAAAATGTAATACATTTTGTAATACATCAATATACAATGGATACAATGGGTAAAATATATAGAACAAAACATAAATAAAGAAATAAATGAACGAATATAAAGATAAATAAATTATTATCCGCTGATCTTTGCTTTTGGTATATATCCCCAAACCACAGCTGGGGGATATCACTAATCCAGTATATACATTTCGAAATATATAATTTGGTACCTCGCGATGCATCACAGTCAATATGATAAGTAACTTTTCGTCAATAAACTACTGTGTCTTCTTCCATATCTGTTTATGGCAATCCCAAGCCACCAACGATGAATTTCATCACTGAAGTCAAACATGTTTATCGAAATACTAAATAGTTATATAATTTGTAGTTTATTGCAGTCAGCGTGATAACTTTTGATGATAAACTACCATCCAATGAGTTTTGTTTATAGCACCCACAGCCTTAACAATGATTAGACTGATTACTGAAGCGTAATATATCAGTCGAAATGTCATGTCCTCATTTGCTTATGCAAGTGGGCTGTATATCCGGTATAAATGACTCATTGGAAAATAAATGATAAGACCTAACGGTGTTAAAAATGCATTTGAGAAATTAAGTCATAATATCAGAAGTCATTACCAACTACAACTTCATCAAACAATCTACGGGTAAGAACGACACATTCAGCATTGTTGCCTCAAAATATAAGATTGAATGGAATTATTATTGTTATTGTTATTGTTATTGTTATTGTAATTGTTATTATTATTATTATTATTATTATTATTATTATTATTATTATTATTTAGAAAATGAACCCTATTCATATGGAACGAGCCCATCAAAGGAGCCACTGACTGGAAATTCAAAGTTCCCAAGAATAAGGTGCTCATTAGACAGCAGTAACAGAAGGTACTGGGAGAGACAGAAAGAAGAGATCAGTTATTACATAAAAGAAAGATTAACTTAGCAAATCAGTGAATAAATAGATGAAAACGAATGTAAATTATGAGGAGAATTAGTTAAATAGTAACAAATTTCATCTACATCAAATTGACCCACACTCCTGACGACTTTACAAATGCAAGGAAAACATTCCTTTTCCAGAAATGCAGTTTGTGTCAGCAATGCACCCAGACAAACTACGTTTGCAAGGCGTCATCTTCTTACCATTCCAGCGACAGAGGAGAAAAAGTGTCAACCCTGCATGAATGTAATGCTAATGAGACAATAAAAAACGAAAACAAAGCTGCAGTGTTGAAACTGCCGCTTACCCTTCGTAAATCCTCACTAATATAATAAACTAACAGCGACGAGGCTGCTCTATTTCCTGGCGAAGTTGGTCTGGGAAATAAATGGTGTCGTAGAAGTGGTATTTTAAGCATTAACGCCTCTGATGCTCTAGATGAGACTCATGTCCATATTTCAGGAAAGAATTGCGTCGATTGCGAAACAGATGAATCGTATTGCAATATTCGGCACAGCAATTTGATACATAGATGTATATATGTGTCTATGTGTATTTGCTTTACCGACTGTTGCAATATAGCCCATCTCTTTCCTAAATTCATGCAATTCCTCCATGTAATATGAATATGATTGAACTTCACATTCAGGCGTTCACGCTTCAATCCACCACTGCATTATATCAAAGCCCTGCTTCGCCGAAAACGAGAAGGACCTTGTTGAGAGTTGATTATTATAAGTGGGGATTTACAAAGGGTAACATCCCAGTTTAACACTGCAGCTTTGGTTTTAATCTTTTTTTTTATTCATATAATTTCTGACACCTCATTAGCGTCATTGTATTCACACACGATTGGCTCTTCTCCAAGTCTGTCGCGCGAGTGATATTCTGACATAAATCGAGCTTCTTAAAAAAAATAGAAAAAATACTTGCATTTGTAAAGTTATCAGAAGTTTTTCTTTTGTTGGTAAATTAAATGTGTGACTTTTTCCATGTAATTTCTTCTTGGCGAGCGATATTTTGTTTGTTTGTTGTTTGTTCTAAAAATAATTGCCTATTTTCCCACAACTACGGGCACCTACGGGAAATCAGAAATCATTACCTTTATTATTTCATGAAGAAGTATTTTACCGATTTCTGACCCTATTCAGGGATCAAATCATGTGGTAAGAAATAAAACTCCCAAGATTATATATTTTAAAAATGCTTTCAACTTTTCATCCCATGCAACAAATCCATTAAAATAATTACTGATTAAAACTTCAAACTATCACAATTTGTTGCTTGACCCTCAATAGTTGGTTTCCAGATCTTCTGATCGACATATCCAAACAACTCTTCCCGGTGTGTTACAGAGAGAAGGGGTTTTCGCGCTCGGCCACCAATCTGGTGGTCCGAAGTTCGATTATCGGCTTGGCCATCGCGGAATCGGAGGAATTTATTTCTGGTGCCTAGAAATTCATCGATATAATGTGGTTCTGACCCCACAGTAAGCTGCAAGTCCCGTTGCTAGCTGCCCAATTGGTTCCAACAACCAAAAAAATAACTAATCCTTCGGGCCAGCCCTAGGAAATCTGCTTATCAGTTCAGTGGGTCTGGTAAAACTAAGATATACTCAAGTTTTACAATTATGGCTTTATGTAGCTAATTTTTAAAAATACTAACGCAAAATATAAGGTGCAGATACTTTCACCAATGTAACAAATTCATATTCAATAAAAGCTAGAAAGAAAGAAGCACAGCAAAAATATCAATAATAGCACGAGATAAAGACAAAAAAGTTATAAGAGAGAGAGAGAGAGAGAGAGAGAGAGAGAGAGAGAGAGAGAGAGAGAGAGTATTGTTTGACAGTTTTTTGGCGGTGTGAGGTTCTAGCAACGAAAATGCGCTGTGAATTGAATAGTCTTTTACCTGTCCAATTGTTATTATTCTTAATGTAGAATGAAATGGTCATGGAAACTACTAATCCACAAACAATATTATGGTGTGGACACTTTTTTTTAAACTAACAGAATAGCATATACATAGGTAAGGATAACGCTGCCCATACCTGTGGTGAGAGGTAAACCTTTGATAGAAAAGTGACTTGGACACGCAGAAAATTTGACAGTGACTTGTTCCCCACCTTACCATCTACAGCTACTGACTTAAGCCACTTGATACCCTGAAAAATGTTGTAGAACAGAGCCTGACATCGACATCAGGAACGTAACGTCATATTTACAGAATTCTTTACCATTATTCACTT
>NC_087215.1:9810835-9832591 GCF_015104395.2 Macrobrachium nipponense | reverse complement strand
CCGTTGGTTCCGTTGCTGAATAACCACTGGTTCCACGCAACGCAAAAACACCATACAAACCAAGTTGACTCTTGCAGGAAAAGAATATCATTGCTTTGTGCAGGAACCAGTCTTATCTAGTAGCTATTTCACTTTTAAAAAACTTATTTAATGGTAACAAAAGTAAAAAAAGTAAAACCAGCTTATGACAGGTGGTTATTAAGAAATTTATATCAAGGCAAAATTGCAAATCTATTTAGTAAAAAAGTACATAGAAATGACTGCTAATTCTTTTCTGAGCCATAGTAATTTGTATACCATAACGCCATGAGAGAGAGAGAGAGAGAGAGAGAGAGGTGGGGGATACCATATCCTATGAGAGAGAGAGAGAGAGAGCGAAAATAGATAACAATAGGTATGCTGTCAGAGTGATAGAGGGGGCCTAAGGGTACACCATATCACTATCAGAGAGAGAGAGAGTCGGGTTAGCATAAACAGATTCACAAATGAAGCCGAAATAGATTGCTATCTCATATGGAAGCCATTTCACATTGTGAGCCCCCAGTCACTTTATCTCGTTTCTAATTTTATTTTCTTCAGTTCTGCTATTGAGGGAAATCGGTTGAAAAAAATCTTAATTTGATTTCACTTCCTGCGCATATTAGGATGGCTGAGGACTGGCTGCGTATAATTGGTAATTTCTAAAGAGTCTCTCTCTCTCTCTCGCTTCGCTCTTCTCTCTCTCTCTCTATCTCATCCTGAGAGTTTGCCAGTTATACTTTTATCATTTTCATGGCGGTTAATGTCAATTTCTTTGTTGTAATTATGACTGAATCGTATTACAAGTAGTAACAACTTTTTTTATAGCCATTCATGATTACCTTTTATTTGTTTCTTAAGGTTATTCGACAGAAAAAAAAACTAACAAACAAGAGAATCATCCTCCCCGTCTAGAGGTTTCAGTGTGAATGGGTAGCTTGACAGGGTTAGTTGATTACACTGAGATTATGGGGTTCAAACTCCACCCGGGAATTGTCTAAGAATGCTCGTGAATTGGCATTTTTCTTTCGAGTTTATATATATATTTTTTTCATACCCATATTTTACATTTATACCATGGTCATCAGTGTAGAACACGACGATGACTAAGCCATTTATTTATTTATTTATTTTTTATATTCTAACTTCATGTTTTCTTAGCTATGAAAGGAACCATGATTTTGATCATCTTCATAGTAGCTGATATTCCAGTTTCACTCAACTCTCTCCCGGATGACTGATATGTTTTACAATGCTTTCATTAATGGACTGAAAAGGGGGAAACCTTTTATTCATTTATTTATTTATTTATTTATTTATTTAATATATTTATTTGCATTTATGAAAGGGAGGAGAAGAGGAGCGAGTGATGATTGCTCGAAATATCGCATTTTGTTTAAGAGAGAGAGAGAGAGAGGAACGGGTTTAAGAGTCCCTGAAACATCGTGGGTTGTGAATGAGCTAGGGATGTTGGGAATGTTTCTTGGGATGTTGGAGATGTTACTGGGGATGTTGGAGGTGTTACCGGGAATGTTGAAGATGTTTCTTGGGATGTTGATGTTATTGGGTTGTGAGAGGTGTTACTGGGGATGCTGAAGATGTTACTTGGGATGGTGGAAATTTTACTGGGCGATGTTAGAGATGCTATTTAGGATGCAGGAGATGTTACTGGGGATGTTGAGGATGTAACTAGGGAAGGCCTTTGAATGAGAAGATCAACCTGAATTTAGTCAGAAAAATATTGAATGCCGATGTTTATACCTGAGAGCCAGAGTGGTTTCTCTAATTATTTTTCATCCATTCAGTAAACAGATGTTATTCTCTCTTTCATTTATTATTATTATCATTAATGTAAATAATTTTTAATGTTTAATACTTCAAAGGCACTGCTTCTCTCTTAGAAAAAGACGGTGATGGAAGTGAATGAAGAACTTATGTCATACCATGGTGTATCTGCTGAAGAGAGAGAGAGAGAGATTGTATGCACAGGCAAAGATGTTTTACGGCAGATTGAAAAGTGGAAACAGGTCGCTCGTTCATATGCAAGTCATATGCTTAAAAAAATAATTCTACGACACCATTTAATCCCCAGCGCCGCTTCACCCGGAACGAGAGCAGCCTTGTCGCTGTGAGTTGATAATATTACTAAGGATTTACGAAGGCTAAGCTGCAGTTTCACATTGAGGCTTTGTTTTCGTTTTTTATTGTCTCATTAGCATTGCATTCATGCAGGGTTTGACACTCTTTCTCCTCTGTCCCTGGAATGGTCAGGAGATGACGCCTTGCAAACGTAGTTTGTCTGGGTGCATTGCTGACACAAACTGCATTTCAGGAAAAGGAATGTTTTCCTTGCATTTGTAAAGTCGTCAGGAGTCTGGGTCATTTTGATGTGGATGAAATTTGTTTCTATTGAACTAATTCTCCTCATACTTTACATGCCTTTTTATCTATTCATTCATTGATTTGTTAAATTATTTCTTTCTTTTTTGTGATAAATTATCTCTTCTTTCTGTATTTCCCAGTACCTTCTGTTACTGCTGTCTAATGAGCACCATATTCTTGGGAACTTTGAATTTCCAGTCAGTGGCTCCTTTCATGGGCTCATTCCATAGAATAGGGGTCATTTTCTGAATAATAATAATAATAATAATAATAACTAATATATAATAATAATAATAATATAATAATAATAATAATAATAATAATAATAATAATAATAATTCCATTCAATATTTTATTTTGAGGCAACAATGTTGAATGTGTCGTTCTTATCCGTAGACTGTTTGATGGAGTTGTAGTTGGTAATGACTTCTGATATTATGACTTAATTTTTCAAATGCATTTTTTAACACCGTTAAGTCTTATCATTTATTTTCCAATGAGTCATTTATACCGGATATACAGCCCACTTGCAGAAGCAAGTAATGACGTGACAATTCGACTGATATATTATGCTTCAGCAATCAATCTAATCATTTGGTGAGGCTGTGGGTGCTGTAAACAAAACTCATTGGATGGTAGTTTATTATCAAAAGTTATCACGCTGACTGTAATAAACTGCAAATTATACTGCTTAGTATTTCGATAAATATCTCTGACTTCAGTGATGAAATTCCTCATTGGTTGCTTGGGATGCCATAAACAAAGATGAAAGAAGACAGTAGTTTATTGACGAAAGTTACTTATCATATTGACTGTGATGCATCGCGAGGTTTCAGATTATATATTTCGAAATGTATTTACTGGATTAATACATCAATATACGTTGGCACATCGATAACAAAGAAACTCTAGAAAACAAATCTTAAAATGGAGAAGCGATTAAATCGAACGAGTGAAAGACAGAGACGAAGCAATAAAAAAGAATCATCTGGAAATTCACTGAGAATTTGGCTGCGTTTTTCGGGGAATCTTTACAACCAACACAAACAGGAATAAAAGAGAGTCGTGTAACTTTTCCTTTTCCCCGCTCGCTGGACTGTGTAGTGTTCTGTTCCATATATTCAGTTGGCCTTAAAAGTAAGAGAGAGAGAGAGAGAGAGAGAGAGAGAGAGAAGTTTTAATAATATGGTTATTTGCTTGCATTTTACTGTCTCGTATCGAGTAAGTTGGTCATTCTATAATTCTTTTAACATTTCTCTTTGGAGACCAACCAAAGATATTTTTAGAAAAATTCAGTGTGGTGTCACTGGCAGGTCAACAATTGTAGCAGCTGTCTTATAAAATATCGTCAAATTTTATTTGTTTACTATGAGAAAAGACATTAAAATTTGATGTTATTGTACTAGAAAGGACGTGTGGCTGGCTGGTCTTGATAATGCAAAACTGGACACTCGACCAATAATTATGAAATATTGAAAAGTATATCTCTGACCTTGAACTCCATCCACACCAGGGAAATATTGAAATGCTCCAGGTCACTCACAATATGAAATGCCTGAACACGATCGGAGTGGAGTAGAAAAAATATGATCGAATTCATGCAGGGCAGGTGTGCTAGTTGGCCGAGGGAAATTATCGCTCATTACTATTTACTATTACACTCCAGTGAATTATAAATGATTCGTCACGAGTTGAATGTGAAATTATTTTATTTTTAGAGTTTCATGGTATTAGAAACAATTTATTAACGAGTGGAATATTTTTACAACGCCTATTGTCATTTCGTTTCTGTAGTGGCACTCCTCTGGCCTTGAGATTCGGTACCCAAGGACAACAGAATCTCGAGAGAAAGCGAATGGAGAAAGCGAGAGAAAACCCCTTACACAATTCACTCTCGGCGTCTCCCTTTCACGGTTCATTTCCGCTGTCTCACATATATATATATATATATATATATATATATATCTATATATATATATATATATATATATATATCTATATATGTATATATATAGATATATATATATATATATATATATATATATATATATATATATACTATATATATATATACATATATAGATATATATATATATATATATATATATATATATATATATATATATATATATATATATATATATATATATATATATATATATATATATCTATATATATGCATATATATAGATATATATAGATATATATATATATATATATATATCTATATATGCATATATATAGATATATATATATATATATATATATATATATATATATATATATATATATATATATATATATATAATATATATATATATTGCTACGTTTATTGTCTCTTCTTCTACCCAGCATTTAAGTAATTAGTTTGATTTGTAAAACGGCAGCCATATTCCTCCAAATATCAGCTGATTTTTAGCGGAAACCAAAACACGCCAGCCAGAGATAGGGAATTACTGCGAGAAAGGAGAAACTAGACTCTTGTCAGCTTTAGGGATGTATCCCAAAGGGAAGGATGTAGGCAGACTGGTACTTATTAGGCCTATATCTTAAGCTCTTTTTCCTGTGAACCCTCTGCTGGCTTGTATATTCTGTTTCCAGGATTGCCCTGCTCATGGGGGGTTAAGCTGACCCCCAACACCCATGAAAAACACCTGGATTCTTCCCCAGTCGACTGCAGTCGTGACCTCAGACGGATGTCCGCCACGAGCCTTCCACACTTAAGCCTAACGGCGCTACTGGCGCGCCAAGAAACCCAGACCTGAAACAAAGCCGACGCCACATTTTCTACAAAGGTCCACACTGATCATGGCATCCAGGCATGTCTTGTGAAGCAGCATATTGCCAGTCCTTACATCCTATTGTCGAGTTAATCCCCATTTCCCAATTCAAACTTCTATATCAAAAGAACTCATCCCTTTGTTTCCTCTCACTGCCTCATGGCCGCATGTTTTCCTTGTGTGATCATCCCAGACCAATGAAGTCTTCAGTGCATACCTCAGTGAAACATTAGAGTTCCTTTGCCCCAGTGTTAGAGAACTGAATAATCGTAACTTGTGCAAGAAGTCCTTTTCTTTTATCTTGTCTAATCTGGGATCCTTTTCCAGAGTCCTTGAGTCACGTGTCAAGTCTGTCCGCCCGCAAGTGTTGCATTACCGCAAGATTTTTTTGAAACACCAGCTTTTATGTGAATTTCATTTTTGCGGCCAGTATCATTCACTTGAGAGATATTATTAGCCCATGTAGGGACCAGTTTGCATTACTTAACTTTGGCTGTTAAGCAGCCTCTTGTAAATAAATAGCTGTAAAGTAATTAGCTGAGTTTCTGGCGACCTTTCATCTAGAGTAAATGTTCACTTGAAATCCTTTTTACGGTAAGTTCAAGTAATTTTACTTTGTTTTTTCCTTCAATTATTCCTGTTTACGTATTGTAGTCCTTTCAAGGCCCGGCTTCATACGTAACAATGGCGACTTTGCCAGGATCGAATCTGGGCTTTGCTTAAAAAAAGCTTGTAAATCGCGTTATCCCTTGTTAAACGTAGTGTAAATGTTTTTTTTTTACCAAGCGGAACTCAAAGGCACACTTGCAGCGGAAGACACACACTGACTCGGTAAGGTATACCATTCATAATATGATTATTTTATAACAAATGTTAGCTTAAGGTACGTTTAAGTATTTTTGTTAGAAGTGTTAAAAGAGTGCTAAGTTAGAAATATTATATTGTAACGGCGAAGCGCCGAGGGTAATATCTCTGTTATTTTGTAAATTGCATTGTTTTCGTTCTGACGAGACACTAACACGTGTGCAGATAGATGCCAGAAAGTACAGATCAAACTAGGAAGTGCTTTGCATGGGTTTATTGTTGTGTTAGAAAGCCTAGCTAGTTAGGGAGTGTTCTACTAATAGTTACGGCAAAAGAAGTGTACAATTCTTTTGTCTGTGATATGTTAGGGGAATTCGTTTTAACTTAGTTTTCATTCCAAGTGTGGTAACCGCTTAGCTCTCAGCTTGATTAAGTTGAGCGTAAACGCTCTCCCAAGTAAGCTTCGCGCATGCGCTTTCCCAGCCAACTTTTGGTTCGCTCAAAGCGGCAGCCATGTTTTTATCCCTTTAAGCATTATACTCAAACGATTTAAGCAAAGTAACGTAAGTCTTGAAAGTTTAACGTAAATAGAATTAATCTCAGTACTAGTATCTATCGTTCTGCCAAAGGAATTAACGTAATTCGCCTTGAATAAGAAATTAGAATTTCGTGTTGTAAATCAACTTCGCGTTTACAGAAAATCAGCTGTTTGGAACGACACGCTGTCCAACCCGCTCTGCTTACCTCTCCACGCGTTCTCACCTAGCATCGCTCACTCGCTCGCTGAGCGAAAGTTTAATTTCCTTTCGTACTAAAACGCAACCTTTTTCCATTTACAAATGTTTGCTAACATTTCAGCTTAAAATCCTTACCGTCATTTCGCTTGTCACAAGGACCTAATATCCTTACGTAAAGTTAACGTAAATCTTAAAACTAGAGTAAATTACAAGAAATTGTTAACGTAAGTGCGTCTTTGTGAAATTCATATTGAAACGCAAATAATTTCATATAAGCACAAGCCGCTACCATTAACGTAAACATCGTTCACCGCGAGCGCGTTATCATTTTCATAAAACGTATTCCAAAGCAATTCTTTCATTAAACGTTAACGTAAGTAGATAATTTAACGCAAGTGCGTCATATTAAAACTAAAAGTATTAGTTCAATTACATACAAGGGAGTTCATCATATATTATTTCACCCTCTCAGAGAGAGAGAGAGAGAGAGAGAGAGAGAGGGAGAGAGAGAGAGAGAGAGAGAGAGAAGAGAACCCATTATTTACGAAGCCAAGAGTACTAAGCCAATTACTTATAGCATGCAGAATTAACATTATTTTAGTCTATTGTGTCTGTTTATTTTACACTCGCGTTGATGCGTACGCGCCGACCTGTGTCCATTGCAGTCTTGCAAGCATTTATCTCATTTATCGAGTAATTCAGCAAAAGACTGAGCATTTTTAAAATTACCATTACCTGTCGTTGCCCGAGTGGTCTTTTCCATTTTTTATCACAAAAGACTTGCGTATACCGCAAGCACGAAACCGCACAGTGTGCCACCACAACCTTCATTACTTCCAGACAAGGAAGCCTACCAGTCTAAGACTGGCCACCACCAGTGCACGTCAGGTCTTACCATTTTACAGTGCCACTAATTCGTGACACTGCCCATCGACTGGCTGCTGAAGTACTCCCACCTTTTACTTTCTCTCCTCCACCATTACACTCTGCCCCGAACAGAGTACCATTTCTCTTCAGTATACTTGAGTATACTGCATTTAGTGTCGTCCGACGGGACACACCAGCACGCTACCAGTGCTCCAAACAAGGAACGCCTCCTCATAAGTGCCGTGCACCTGTACAGACATACAGGTAGCCCTATACCTGCGTGTCCGTCCTTACGGAACGCCCAAGTAACTAGTGTGTCCATGTACAAAGGTCAGTGATCCTTTGGAACACTCAAAAGTGCCGCAATACAGTCCTAAGTGCTGGTACAAACCCTGTGTGTCCGTCCTTACGGAAGCGCCCAAATTAATTAGTTGTTGTCCATGTACAAGGGTCAGTGATTCCTTCGGAACACTCAATAAGGGAAGGAACGCCTCCCGAAAGTGCCGCAATACCAGCCCTAAGTGCTGTCAAACCTGCGTGTCCGTTCTTACGGAACGCCCATTCCATTAGTGTATCCGCTATCCCGGATCACTCAACCAAGGAACGCCTCCACAAGTGCCGTGCACCTGTAATGGACCTACAGGTAGCCCATTCCAGCACATCCCAAGTGAGGAACGCCCTTAAGTGTGACGTACGCCGCACACACTATTTGATTTTCCGCCTCATCAGAAGGTGCCATTCCAGAAGTGCCACCAACTTACGGGACACTTCCCAAGTGCCACAGAGCACCAGTCTTTTCAGACTTTGTCATTACCACCTTGCAGAACACATTTCCAGGTGAGTGCCACATTACACAGTAGGTACTCCCATTCCATTCAGTACCCTTCTGGCCATTATTTTCAACTCTGTCCGAGCCTCTGCTGCAGCCTAAGGGAAATGTCTTCCCCTGCTTCCCGCGACTTCTTTGCCATAGAGCTAGAGAAGCTCCGAGCCCTCATAACTGGGCAAGGAGGCCGGTTACACTGGACCAGCACTGGACCAGTGGATAAAGGCGCAGCAGGATGCCGCGCGCCTGCAAGAAAGGAAGAAAGAGAAAACAAGAGAAAAGCCTGAGAAGCAGAAAGGAAGGCAAGGGAAGAAGAGAGAAAGCATGAGCTCGCTCTCAAGGAGAAGGAACTCGATATCAAGCGGGAGAAGGCCCGTAAGGAGAGTATCTTAGCTCAAGCCACTCTGCCAGTTTCCAGCCCTGCACCCACTGTCTCTCACAGTGCCGCCATCTCTGGTCAGCCTCTTTACCCTTTTACCGCCTACCTCATCCGTTTTGGAAGAGGTAAGCCCACCAGTTAACCCCGGACTTGTTTTCCGAGGGTGATTCAACAGAGGACTCTTCACCTGTGCCAGAGCACACAGCCAGCCTTGGTGACTCCACAGATTTGCAACCTGTGGGGGCATCTCGGCCTTATCATCCAGGTCCACGGAAGAAGTTCTGGAACAAGTTCTGCCGTGACTGTGGCCGCAAGGGTCACATGTCTGCAAATTACGGAGGTTGCGCAAATTTTAATATTCCTGCCATCGCAATGGCCATCACAAATCCTTCTTTACTAGGACCCCCGGCTAAGGACTCTTCACCTGTGCCAGAGCACACAGCCAGCCTTGGTGACTCCACAGATTCGCAACCTGTGGGGGCATCTCGGCCTTATCATCCAGGGCCACGGAAGAAGTTCTGGAACAAGTTCTGTCCGTGACTGTGGCCGCAAGGGTCACATGTCTGCAAATTACGGAGGTTGCGCAAATTTTAATTTTAATATTCCTGCCATCGCAATGGCCATCACAAATCCTTCTTTACTAGGACCCCTGGCTAAGGACCCTATCACCGTCGCACCCCTCCAAAGCCGTTATCAGCCAAGCCACGTCAGAGCCTACGATGACTCTGGCGCTCAAATCTCCCTGATACGGAAGATCGAATCCCCCGAGGGGCTAATATTGACAGACGTCAACTGATCACCATTGAAGGTATCAACCATATCAAGCTGATCCTTCCGACTGTACAATTGAGGGTCACCAGACCTCGTTTCTCCAGAGTATGTACTCTTGCAGTTGCAAGCTACATTCCAGGAGGTTACGACCTCCTCCTATGGCAAGACATGAAGTCTCCCTCACATTTCAAAAAGCCTAGGGGTCCTAACCCACGACAAATAACTCCAAAGCAAGGAGTCATCCAGACCTACTTCCTCCGGAAGTACGGCCTCCACCAACAGTCTCCCCCGCTACCACGGAGGGAGATTGATCATTCGCAGTTCCGTTGCAAAACCTGCAACGTACTAGGGCACTCCACGAATTGGCCTAGGTGCCCTAGCCGACTACCAGCAGCGGACACTGACCATATTCTACAAGGCTCAGCCTTCCAAAAGAGACAGGAGCCTCTGTCTCCCATTTCCAAGGGCACGCTGAGAGGTATTGCACCTCCGGTACCCCGTCGCATGGTCCAGTCGACCTCAACACACTGCCAGTGCCACTTGGCAGCACTGGGCCAGTGCCAAGCTCCATCCAGCCTGGACGTAGAGCCACCACAGAACTTGACTCTGCGATGGCCCCGAGCTAGCGCGGTGCAACCAACCTAATCAAGGATCCTCCTACAGGAGATCCTCCAACAGGCATGGAGCTTACCACAGCCCATGGCCATCTCCAGTCCATGAGTCTTCTTCACCCTCACACCACTGTTGCCCGAGGATGAACCTCTGGCAGACCTCACGATTCTCACCTACCTCTGGACTACCATGAACACTGTCCGACCAGGAGTCAGCCCGGAGTCTTACCCTTACAACGACTGTCGCAGCAGCCGAAGTTAGGGCCTCCCCTGCAGTAGGTTCCACCTCTACGATGGTTGCTGCAGATACCGAAGTAGGGTGTTCTCCTGCAATCCCTCAGGCTACCACTGCCTCTGCTCCTGACGGCGTTTCTGGCCTTACCCCAGAGTCGGTGCCTCCGTCTACTCCTAGGACTGGTATAGCCAGGCCCTGGAGGAATAAGAAGAAGAAGAAGGGACGTAACAAATCATTAACACACTAACAAAAGAGCCACATGCTCTCCTTGACACCTGTGCCCGAGGTACAGTGTCACATTCATTTGCAGAGTGATCCTGGCACCTACCCAGAGAAGGTAGCCAGCCTGATCTCTGCCAGTAAACTAACCCTCTAACCCCTAGCAATTGTAATACAAACCCTCACGTAAATATAATTACCTCATTACATTTCCATCCTGGTCTACTAACCACTCATCATCCTCACGCATCATTACCTCATCTAATGTATTTTAACAATTCGGTCGCCAAACCGCTGATGTGCGTACCACACTCTGGAATGATTGCGTCTCCAATTAACTGTATTGAGTAGGTTAGGCTAAGGATTTAGTACCAGGGCCTTAGGGTAGTAGCAGAAAGGAATTTTCAAGTACCTATCTAGGGGTAGAGTAGACTGTTGTCACAGACACCCGTAGTTATCACTTAGGCTAGACTACATTACTCCATTAAGTTAGTACACTTAGCATCTCCACCTATAAGTTAGGTAGGTCACTGTAGTTAGCTGTATCGCTGCTCTAAAAACTTCAAGTTAGAGTAGTCGAGACGATCAACTTATTCAAGCCAAGGCCTTCACACCCGAAAGGAGTGAATGCCTTCTTCCCAACAGGGGGAGCTGCTACGTCTATTGATCTCTTCTTCTACCCAGCATTTAAGTAATTAGTTTGATTTGTAAAACGGCAGCCATATTCCTCCAAATATCAGCTGATTTTAGGCGGGAAACCAAAACACGCCAGCCAGAGATAGGGAATTTACTGCGAGAAAGGAGAAACTAGACTCTTGTCAGCTTTAGTAGGGGGTGTATCTCAAAGGGAAGGATGTAGGCAGACTGGTACTTATTAGGCCTATATCTTAAGCTCTTTTTCCTGTGAACCCTCTGCTGGCTGTATGTTCTGTTTCCAGGATTGCCCTGCTCGTGGGGGGTTAAGCCGACCCCCAACACCCATGAAAAACACCTGGATTCTTCCCCAGTCGACTGCAGTCGTGACCTCGGACGGATGTCCGCCACGAGCCTTCCACACTTAAGCCTAATGGCGCTACTGGAGCGCCAAGAACCGAGACCTGAGACAAGCCCGACGACACATTTCTACAAAGGTTTCCACACTGATCATGGCATCCAGGTACGTCTTGTGAAGCAGCATATTGCCAATTCCTTACATCCTATTGTCTATTTACTCCTCATTTTCCCAATTCAAACTTCTATATCAAAAGAACTCATTCCTTTGTTTCCTCTCACTGCCTTATGGCTCATGTTTCCCTTGTGTGATCGTCCCAGACCTATGAAGTCTTCAGTGCATACCTCAGTGAAACATTAGAGTTCCTTTGCCCCAGTGTTAGAGAACTGAATAATCGTAACTTGTGCAAGAAGTCCTTTTTCTTTTATCTTGTCTAATCTGGGATCCTTTTCCAGAGTCCTTGAGTCACGTGTCAAGTCTGTCCGCCCGCAAGTGTTTGCATTACTGCAAGATTTCGAAACCAGCTTTTACGTGAATTTCATTTTGCGCCAGCTATCATTCACTTGAGAGATATTATTAGCCCATGTGGGACCAGTTGCATTTACTTAACTTTGGCTGTTAAGCAGCCTCTTGTAAATAAATAGCTGTAAAGTAATTAGCTGAGTTTCTGGCGACCTTTCATCTAGAGTAAATGTTCACTTGAAATCCTTTTTTACGGTAAGTTCAAGTAGTTTACTTTGTTTTTCCTTCAATTATTTCCTGTTTTACGTATTGTAGTCCTTTCAGGCCCGGCTTCATACGTAACAATATATATATATATATATGTATATACATATATATATATATATATATCTATATATATATATATATATATATCTATATATATATATATATATATATATATATATATATATATATATATATATAGTATATATATATATATATACTATATATATATATCTATATATATATATATATATATATATATATATATAGATATATATATATATATATATATTGATTTTTCACATATAACCAGTTAAATATAATTTCCTTAAACATTCTGTTTAGGTAGTTATATAGTTTACCATAACTTGTGTATTTATATCTGAAATCACACACGCACACATCGTGGTAGGGCAAACTTTCCGACCTGACTGTTCTTTTATATTTGATTTTGTTCGTGACCGAGCAATTATGTAATAACTTACAATATGAATAAGAATGAGTGTGAATATTCTTTAGAAGTAATGCATGTAAACATGAGTCATGCCAGAGGCCAAGGAGGTCATATGAACACCTTATATCAGCAGAAATGTATTGTCGAACATCAACACGCCAACAATACCTTCCCTGGAAACCAGTTTGGCTCTCACGAGAACGAGAAGGCGTACGTGTCTTAACCTCATTATGTTAGTTCACATGACTGTATCTTTGATTAGGTTTGCTTGCCCATAATTTGTAAACGTATTGCATCAGACTTCCTCTGCTCCTCTTAGCTCAAACATCTACTCAGAAACCTCTACATTCTAGCCAGGATGTAAATCTGGAAATAAAGTATATTTTGGATACTTTGTGTTTCCACTACTTACCTATACTCACGATGGAAGCAAGAATTAAATATCAAGTTAAGAGAATATCTTCAATAGTTCAACGGAGACATAACTGAGATGGAGTAAGAAATACCAACTGAAGTTTGCTAATGCAAACCAAAAGACACTCTGTGGCTTGTTTGTAAATACGACGGAGTCACTAACATATATATATATATATATATATATATATATATATATATATATAGATATATATATATATATATTTATTTATTTGTATATATATATGTATATATATATATATATATATATATATATATATATATGAGAGAGAGAGAGAGAGAGAGATATGAATATATGTTCCTTTAATTTGAATTAGAACTGGAGATGATACTTAGAATAATTCTAAAAAATCTAAAATAGATTCTTATGCGTAATCTTGAGAGAGAGAGAGAAAGAGAGAGAGAGCGAGAGAGAGAGGGCGTGAACCTTTGAATATGCTTCATTAATTCGAACTGGAATCGGAGATGATATTTTATTTTCCGGATATTCTGCTGAGTAGGAATGGCCCACCGATTCCCAATTCCCGCCCTCCCCCCCCCCCCCCCCCCCCCCTTCCCCCTCTCTCTTTCTGGGTTCCCGAGTTTGGCATTGAGGGTCATTAATGCCTCAGCAGTGAGGACACCAACCGGAATTTTATCTGTATTTGTCCCTCATATATATATATATATATAGATATATGTCTATATATATATATATATATATATATTATATATGATATATATATATATATATATATATTATAGATATATATATATATATATATATATACATAGATATATAATATAATCATATATACATAATATCTATATTATATATATACTTATCTATATATATATTATATATATATATGTATTCATATATAATATATTAAGATATATATATTATATAATAATATATTATATGCTATATATTATATATCTATATTATATACTATATATATAATATAATTCTATTTATAATATCTTAATGGTAATATATATATCTATATATCTATATATCTTGCTATGGATCTTTGTGGATGGATTTTGAAATTTTCGTTTTGGGTTGTAAAAACGTGCGTTTTACAATATCATAAATGTTTGTCCTTGTCATTCTTGAATTCCAAAAAAACTTCATTTTTGAGCGGTTTAAATATTTGGGTGCAAATACATTTAATTTTCAGGATATGTTCATATTAGATAGTTTTTTCTCTTCATGTCCGTCCGCGTGTGAGAAAATTTTGTGTATATCCGTTGTTTATAATTTTGAATGCTTATTATGTATTTAGACTTTTACTCTCCACGTCTGCATATATGTGACAATGTTATGCAAAATTCAAAAACGTACTTTATGAAACAATGCAATGCCTCGGAAATAGAAGCAGCCTCATTTCCATTTTTCCTTGTTTTAAATGATTTGGCTGAAACTCTTTTTACGTTGGTCATACCTGAGTGTTTGGAAGAAAAATGTGATGTTTCAGGACTGCAGTTTTTTTTTTTTTTGTTTTTTTTTTTTTTTTAAGAACCAATTAATAATATTCATGCCAAGTTGACACTTTCCGTCTGCCTTGGGAATATAATGAGTTGGATTACGTGCTGTTTGCATAATTAATCCCACCTCATTTCTGAAACGAAAATTATATTTGGTCCAAGGAGCAATTAACCAAAATCAATTTTGTGTAATTTCAGCTCAAGTTATTAACGAGCTACAATCATTTTCATTGCACATAAAAGGACTGAATCATTACGTTCAATTCTTATGCGGCTTGCTTATCGTGAGGAAACAATAATTCATGATTATCGTCTTTTTATTTATTTATTTTTTTAAAGTCACGTTCAATAGAGAGGTCATCATTAGGATTCTCGGATGATTTTGTTACTATCGATATTGAAACTCGACCAATACTTTGTTAAACACTTTTTTTTTTTCTTTGTAGGTCACTGCCAAAGCATATATGAATAATTGTGTTGGAGAAGCATACAAACATCAATTAATTTTTTCGCTTTTTTATTTTTTTCAACTTAAACGGTTTTTATCCCCGAAAAAAAAATGCATCTCTTAATACAGATAGTCTGCATCTTATCGCCCGTAAGGGAGGCGGCGGGAGAAGAGGCCTCATGTAGACCTCTGGATTCCACCAAACAACAGAGACAGTGAGGATCTTAGATATAGTGTTGGTTTTTTTCATAAAGCAGTTATTAGCAGTCGGCACTATTTTGAATGGCATTTATTGTATCATCGTAAACAAACGAAATTGCATTAGTTATACACGAGAATCGTTCTAGGTATAACTGCATACGACCCAGTGAGAGAGAGAGATTCCGTCTGGAAATGAAGACATCCTATTATCCGGGTAATCCGTCGAAACCGAGTAATGCCTGGAATTTCAAATCTTCATTCCCAGATTTTGGAATTTGCTCTGATGGAGAGAGAAATTTAATGCGGTGATCATGATTTTACTTCTTATTATTTATTTATTTATTATTTTTTGGTAAGTTTGCATGGGACTTTTGAGGTACTTAATACTAATCTTGTAGTTTATTTTATATAATTATTTTAGGGACAAAGTACTCTTATACGAAAAGTTCAGAACGGAAAAGAGGCGTCCAATCCCGCAAACCTTCGCCAAGGTGGCCCACACCTCCCAAAGGTTACATTCCTATCTCTCCCCAGATGTAATCATTCGTTTCTGTCGTCGTGAGGTCCATCGTTCGACAGATTCGTTAATTATTTTTTTTTTATGAATAATCTTCTGCCTTTCTAAGGCGGTGTCACCCAGCACACCAAACCTTGGACCACGTGACCAGTTGCTGACTAACTGATTCTCATCAACTCCCGTCACAAATCAGTTCAAACCAACGACATCAATAAAGGTATCAATTTTTGGCTGGCGTCTGACATTGGAAAGAGCAGACACTTCTTGAACAAATATAAATAAAGGTGATAGTTAATTGTTCTTGGAACAAAATTTACAGCCCAAGACGGTATCTGTTATCCTCCAGGTAAATAATGATTATGGATATCGAAAGATTAATATCGACTGATTGTTTACGTACTAAGTTTCCAGCATCTTGATAATAAGTATCAAGATGTTTCCTCTGATTGTAGTTACCAAGTTTGTTTATACAATCGTTGACACCTGATATGAAAAACACAATTTTATAACCAGACGTCCACGACTAGCATTTTGGATTTGTTTTATTTATATTTTATTTATTAGTTTATTTTTATTGAGTTGAGAAGGAGTTTAATTGTGGTCCCCCCCTTAATGCAATGTTGATGTTCCAATTTAGATATGATATAAATAATTACAACAATGCTGGTTAATTAAAATACCAGCTGGTTTTATTCTCATACACAGATCGCTTCCTATTCCTACAAGTTCATCATGTAGCGCCTCAGTGGCGTGGTTGGTATGGTATTGGCGTCCCACCTCGGTGTCGCGGGTTCGATTCTCGACCATTCCATTGAGGAGTGAGAGATGTGTATTTCTGGTGATAGAAGTTCACGCTCGACGTTGTTCGAAAGTCACGTAAAATCGTTGGTCCCGTTGCTGAATAACCACTGGTTCCATGCAACGTAAAAGCACCATACAAACAAACAAACAAACCTACAACTTCATCTGCTAAGGTGCCTCTCTCTCTCTCTCTCTCTCTCTCTCTCTCTCTCTCTCTCTCTCTCTCCACAGAAGGGGCCCCGCTTAACATTCTGTACCGTTCTACATCAGTCCTACAGTTCCAAGAGCCGGAGATCATTGGCGGTGGATCATGTCCAGGACTCCAGGATGGGATCCCTCAGGGATGTACTTCTTCTCTCTCGCAGATTCTGTGTTATGTTGGAAGTTATTTACATTTTATTTATTTATCTATTTTATTGAACTGGATCTTTCATGTTTCCTTTTTAATTAAGTTATTTTTCATTTAACTATATCATTTAGTGCTCATTGTGTTTATCGTTATTATTATTATTATTATTATTATTATTATTATTATTATTATTATTATTATTATTATTATTCCTTCATGAAACTCCTCATTTATTATGGCGGCCCTTTCATATAATAAAGAGGTTAGTATTATATTTTTACGAAAACGAAAAAAAATATTTGATTAATGTGTTTATCTTCAGACAAGACGAATGGAGGTGGATTACCATTGGATTACCAGTTTTTTATTATTATTTTTTTTGTAAAGCGTTGTACCATTAGCAACTGGACCAGTGGTTCCATTGGCCCTCTAGTTGATCCGGTGAATGCAATGGAACGACGGAATAAAGTACAAAACATTTCCTTTCCACTCTGGAGTGTATAGTTGCTACGAAGCCTTTTTGGACAATAAATTTCAAAGTAATTAAAAGTACTCGCACATACTAAATGGCTGTTTACGATGTGAGCATTTAGAATGAATTTTATGTTGGTGTTTTGGAGCATATTTGAAGAGAGAGAGGGATTCCGTCTACCACAGAAATCACTGACCCTTCTACCAATATTTCGGAGACCATAATATGTTACATCGCCCTACTGCAAGTTTTAACATAAATCAACCACTGTCAGTTTTTCAAAACAATTTCCCCACAATTGAAGCTACTAACGCCTTTAATTGTTTATAACATAATGAATGGACGTGAGTATCCTAGTTTCGAAAATGTCAACTAAAAATTGTTTCTTTGAACAATATAGACTTGTTACACACACGCGCGCGCACACACACACACCACACACACACACACACACACACACACACACACACACAACCCTACAACTGCTACACATCGCGTTATTGCAAGTTATCAACAACTTAATATATATATATATATATATATATATATATATATTATATATATATATGATGTATATATATATATATGTATATGTATATATATATATATATATATATATATATATATATATATATATATATAAATATATATATATATATATATATATATATATATATATATATATATATATATATATATATATACATACACATACATATTATTCGAGCTATAAATGCCCTATAATATATCTACTAAAAAATTCCCCTTCAGTTTACATATTGAAATTTATCATTCCGAGGTAGAGCGAATTAGATATTAAAGGACATTTGTAGCTCGAATAATTTATATGAATGACGGTGATATGATAATTTATTCATATATATATATATATATATATATATATATATATATATATATATATATATATAAAGGGACTTGTACAGAGCTCTCTTCTCTTTCAGTTTTACATTTGTTTAGATGTAAAAAATTTTCTCACTGAATTTCAAAGAGTTCCAGAGTCCAGTTGTGCCTTTACAGAATATAAAGATTCAGTGTTCCATTTTGAGTCATGTTGCTTTTCATTTCAAATTTTGGTCGCCATTCTGCTGTAACTAAGTTTTATTCATTCTCCTTTTGGAACTCGGTTTGAGATTTTTTTGCGCCTTTCTGATTCCATTTCTCGCACACACGGCATTTTCGTTGCTCCATTATCGACATTTCATCGATACTCGGATTTGTTAGCTATTGTCCCTCAGAGGTTCTTGGTTTTACATTTGTAGGCTGTAGTGCTGACTTAGTATGGAGAAGCCGTTCCATTCTCTCTCTCTCTCTCTCTCTCTCTCTCTCTCTCTCTCTCTCTCTCTCTCTCTCTCTCTCTACCTTGGAACTAAGAAATGAAAAGATTTTGCATTATGGGAAATATTGATATTTATACGTAGCTTCCCAAAAAAAACGCATTAGTTACGTATATTATGTACTATATGTACATATATATAAATACACACACACGCACACACACACACACACACACGCATATATTATATATATATATATATATATATATATTATATATATACAATATATATATAATATATATGATATATATAATATATATATATATATATATGATATGTATATATATATATAGTATATATATATATATATATATATGTTGGAGGCGTGAAAGTCTGGCTTTTTAAATCGTCAACACTTTTCCGAAATCCACACACATACCGCGCCACACACACACGCACATACACACACATATAAATATATACATATTATATATTATATATATATATATATATTATATGTACATATAGTATATATATATATATATATCTATATATATATATATATATCATATATATATATATATAAAGGTTTTAATGCCACGAAGGAAAAAATTGAAAAAATAAAAAAAACGATTAGCCCAGTACTTTCGTTCTTATTCGGACCCTTTACTGAGGCATACTGATTTTTAACAAAGAACACCATAGTCAAAAGAAGGCTTAATATACAAACTGAACACTACCAGATAAGCCATAATGGGCAATTTTCACTCTACAGAGAGGAGGAGGAGTCATAGGCTAGCCACGCCTTGAAGGATACCCTCTGTAAACAAGTGATTCTTCCAGAAAACGGTACATTTTGAAAACAACACGGGAGCATATACAATTTAATATCATGAATTTTTACACAAATTTTCCCAACAAAAGTTAATATCAATGAAAAAGGACGAAAGAAAATATAAATATATATGTATCGAGCAAGAGAAAGCAGGGAGAGAGAAGAATATCGAAACCAGAGAGAGATAGAGAGAGAGAGAGAGAGAGAGAGAATTAATAACTATATGTGACTAATTTATTAGTTGTTCATTTATTTTTTGAGGTCCTTCATAAACATCTACAAATATATAGGTCCAAATGGGTACATTCCCAGACTAAGATTTAGGTTGTTTTTATTAGTGATTTGTATAATTGCCGATTCCAGTAAATTTCTTGAAACATAATCGTTAGATCTAGCAATTTATGGCAAAAAAAAAATCACATAAAATTAAATAACCTGTTGGAAGTACTATTTTTCTGAGCGAATTAAATCAGAAAAATGACGTCCATAAATTTCCTCCGTTTCAAGACGATGATATTTCTGCCCTTATAAATTGCACGCTACATTAAGCCAGAGCTAATTTATTGCCTTCACTTCAAGACCTCGGAATTTTCGACTTTCGTTATTTCTGTTTTATTTTCTTAGCTATTTCGTTGTTATCGTTTTTTTTTTTTTTTGCTTACATTTTATTATTTTATTTCTGCCTTAATTACTTACATGCGTGTGGCGGGAAATGATGAACTATTTTGTGTGGTCTTTTGATAACTTGTCTACGCTTCGTGTAAAATAGTACCTTGTTCTTGAAAAGTACAAAAAGGGAGTATTACAAATTTCCTGTTTTTCCTGTAGCGAAAGTTCTTTGGTTTCAACTTTCTTAGCATTCTAAACCCTCTCTGCATAATTATTGTTTAAGAGAAGCATTTCATACGTCATTTACTAAGCTTAGGTGATGAGAATGTCTCTTCCACACTCTAGCGTTGAGAGATGATCATGGATTGAGAAAAAAGATGAGAATATCTTCACACGCACACGAAAAATTTTTGTTTAACCCCCGCTCCCTTTATTCGGGCAGTTAAACATAATCACCACCAACCCCCACTTTTTTCTTATGCCAAACTTTTTACCTACCTTTTCCTTTATATAAATAGGCATATTTAGTATTTCTATGATAATTTTTCCTCTATATAAATATACATAGATATTATGCCTCAGATTTTTCCTCTACATAAATATACATGCATCATATTCCACTGAGATTTGTCATTTCAAGGTTTGTCGTTCTCCTCTCGAGCAAAAGTCAAAAAGTCAGTCTCAGATCTGTCCTGTTTCTTATCCCAATTTCCCGCCCTCTCCATCCCCCCCACCCCCAAAAAAAACCCCCCAAAAAAATGCTGGCTCGTCACATATACAAAGGAAATAATAAAAAATGTAAGCTCATTTTATGCATATCCTATTCTTAATAGCATTTGATGTCTTAGTGTTATTACATCTTAGTGTCTGAGTGGTTGCAATCACCTCAGCCGGTAACATTAATCCACACATTTTGGAATCCTCCATTTGCCGCCCCACAAATCTCCACCAGACAACGCCCACATAGAAGTGCTGCTGCTGCTGCTGCTGTTAAACAGCAACTCCCACGAGGAGCCCGCGAACGACCTTCGCAGCAATGCCCCGCACTTTACAGCGACCCTTCATTGGAGATGAGAGCGCATTAACGGTCCCTCATGAAGGCGAAATAGGGTGGGCAGTGGACGGGCGGCTCAAAGCCCAATAATGGATCCCGTTATCTCTTCGGGATTCTTGCGACGGTATGGTACATGACGGTGTAAAATGGCATCGTGCAGAGGTTTCTGGGGTGTGGACGGTATAGGCGCCTCGGTTTTTAAATGGCCTTTATGGGCAGTTGAGAGCTTTCTTTCGGTTCTGAAGCTTGGGTGATGAATCAGAGGAACTTAGGGAGTCGGGATCTTGTTCTCTCTTAGAGAACATGCAGGCATCATCACTCTTTGCAGAATCCTCCCAACACTTTCGTGCATTTCATTCCGCTTCCCCCCTCTTGTTGCGGGCTCAGGTTTTCCCCCCCTCTTCCCCAACCGCACCTCATCTCCCCCCCCCCCCCCCCCCCCCACACACTCCGCCTGTCCTCCGCTTCCC
>NC_087215.1:9793565-9810335 GCF_015104395.2 Macrobrachium nipponense | reverse complement strand
AGAAGCTTCAAGGATCTTTTCTCTGTAACACTCAATGGGAAGAGCTGTTTTGGTATGTCGATCAGACGACCTGGAAACCAACTATTGAGTGTCAAGCAACAAATTGTGATAGTTTGAAGTTTTAATCAATGAATTTTCTTGGTGGATTTGTTGCATCGGATGAAAATTTCGTGCATTTTTCAAAATATATAATCTTGGGAGTTTTGTTCCACATCATTTGATCCCTGAATAGGATCTGAAATCAGTAAAATACTTCTGCATGAATAAAAGGTAATGATTTCCGATTTCCCGCAGGTGGTCGTAGTTGTGGGAAAATAGGTAATTATTTTTAGAACAGACAAACAAAAATTATCGCTCGAAAAGGAGAAATTATATGGAAATAGTCACAAAGAAATTTTATTCACCAACAAAACAAAAACTTATGATAACTTTACAAATGCAAGTTTTTTTTGTTTCTTTAAGAAACTCGATTTGTGCCAGAATATCACTCGCGTGACAAACGGGAAGAAGAGCCGATCGTGTGTGAATAAAATGACGTTAATGAAGCGTCAGAAATTAAATAAGAAAAAATAAATAAAACCAAAGCAGCAGTGTTGAAATGGGACGTTACTCTTTGTAAATCCTCACTGATAATAATCAACTCACAACAAGGCCCCTCTTGTTTTCGGCGAAGCAGGGCTGTAATATAATGCAGTGGTGGATTGAAGCATGAACACCTGAATGTGAAGTTCAATCATATGCATATTACATGGAGGAATTGCATGAATTTAGGAAAGAGATAGGCCATATTGCACCAGTCGGTAAAGCAAATACACACACACGCACACGCGCACGCACACAGACACAGACACACACACCACACACACACACACACACACACCCACCACAACACAACATATATATATATATTATATATATATATATATATATATATATATATATATTGTGTGTGTGTGTGTGTTGTAGTCCACAGGGGGAAAAGAAAAGCTGAAATTCCTTTTAGCTCAACAGTTTGTGGAACTACAACCTCATATTATCTATCTTCGTGAAAAAGGAAGACTAAACTCATATCTATATATATATATATATATATATTATTATATTTATAATATATATATAATAATATATATAATATAGAATTATATATATGTTATATATATATATATATATATATATATATATATATATATATATATAATATATAATTGCTTTACCTAACATCGCAATACGGTTCATCTGTTTCTCAATTGACGCAATGCCTTCCTGAAAAATGGACATGAGTCTCCTCTACAGCATCAAAGGCGTTAATGCTTAAAATACCACTTCTACGACACCATTTCTTTCCCAGAGCCGCTTCGCCCGGAACGAGAGCAGCCTCGTCGCTGAGTTGATTATATTAGTGAGGATTTACGAAGGGTAAGCGGCAGTTTCAACACTGCAGCTTTGTTTTCGTTTTTTATTGTCTCATGAGCATTACATTTATGAAGGGTTGACACTTTTTCTCCTCTGTCGCTGGAATGGTAATTGAGATGACGCCTTGGAAACGTAGTTTGTCTGGGCGCATTGTTGACACAAACTGCATTTCTGGAAAAGGAATGTTTTCCTTGCATTTGTAAAGTCGTCAGGAGTCTGGGTCATTTTGATGTGGATGAAATTTGTTACTATTTAACTAATTCTCCTCATAATTTACGATCGTTTTCATCTATTTATTCAGTGATTTGTTTAGTTAATCTTTCTTTTATGTAGTAACTGATCTCTTCTTTCTGTACCCCCAGTACCTTCTGTTACTTCTGTCTAATGAGCACCATATTCTTGGGAACTTGAATTTCCAGTCAGTGGCTCCTTTGATTGGCTCGTTCCATATGAATAGGGTTCATTTTCTGGTTAATAATAATAATAATAATAATAATAATAATAATAATAATAATAATAATAATAATAATAATAATAATAATAATAATAATAATAATAATTCCATTCAATATTTTATTTTGAGGCAACAATGCTGAATGTGTCGTTCTTACCCGTAGACTGTTTGATGGAGTTTTAGGGGGTAATGCCTTTTAAAATTATGACTTTATTTTTCAAATGCATTTTTTAACACCACTAGGTCTTATTATTTATTTTCCAATGAGTCATTTATACCGGATGTACAGCGTACTTGCATAAGCAAATGATGACATGACATTTCGACCGATATATTACGCTTCAGCAATCAATCTAATCATTGGTGAGGCTGTGGGTGCTATAAACAGAACTCATTTGATGGTAGTTTATTATCAAAAGTTATCACGCTGACCGTAATAAACTACAAATTATATAACTGCTTAGTATTTCAATAAATATGTTTGACTTCAGTGATGAAATTCATCATTGGTTGCTTGGGAATGCCATAAACAGAAATGAAAGAGGACACAGAAGTTTATTGACTTAAAGTTACCTATTATATTGACTGCAATACATCGCGAGGTACCAAATTATATATTTCGAAATGTATTTGCTGGATTAATGATATCCCTCCGCTTTGGTTTGGTGATATATACCAAAGGCAAAGATCAGCGGATAATAATTTATTTATGTATTCATTTATTTATTTATTTATTTATTTTTTATTCTATATATTTTTACCCATGTTACATTTTGTAATACATCAATATACGTTGGTACATCGATAACGAAGAAGCTCGTAAAAATAAATCTTAAAATGGAGAAACGATTAAATCGAACGAGTGAAAGACAGAGACGAAGCAATAAAAAAGAATCATCTGGAAATTCACTGAGAATTTGGCTGCGTTTTTCGGGGAATCTTTACAACCAACACAAACAGGAATAAAAGAGAGTCGTGTGACTTTTCATTTTCCCTGCTCGCTGGACTGTGTAGTATTCTGTTCCATATATTCAGCTGGCTTTAAAAGTTCGTGAGAGAAAGAGAGAGAGAGACAGACAGACTTGAATAATATGATTAATTGCTTGCATTTTGCTGTATCGTAAGGAGTAAGTTGGTCATTCTATAAATATTTCAACATTTCTCTTTAGAGACCAACCAAAGATATTTTTAGAAAAATTCAGTGGTGTCACTGGCAGGTCGACAGCTGTAGCAGCTGTCTTATACAATAACGTCAAACTTAATTTATTTACCATTAGAAAATACCTTAAATTTGACGGTATTGTATTAGAAAGGATTGTGTGGCTGGCTGATCTTGATAACGCAAACTGGACACTCACACCAATAATTAGGAAATATTGAATAGTATATCTCTCTGACCTTGAACCCTCTCTCTCTCTCTCTCTCTCTCTCTCTCTCTCTCGCTCTCTCTCTCTCTCTCTCTCTCTCTCTCTCTCTCTGACCTTGAACTCCATCCACACCAGGGAAATATTGAAATGCTCCAGGTCACTCATATTATCAAATGCCTGAACACGATCGGAGTGGAGTAGAAAAAATATGATTGAATTCATGCAGGGCAGGTGTGCTCGTTGGCCGCGGGAAATTATCGCTCATTACTATGATTAAACTTCAGTGAATTATAAAATGATTCGTCACGAGTTGAATGTGAAATGATTTTATTTTTAGCGTTTCATAGTAGGAGGAAAAATTTATTAACGCGTGGGATATTTTTTCAACGCCTATTATGATTTCGTTTCTGTAGTGGCATACCTCTGGCCTTGAGATTCGGTACCCAAGGACAACAGAATCTCGAGAGAAAGCGAAAGGAGAAAGCGAGAGAAAACCCCCTACACAATTCACTCTCCGTGTCTCCCTTTCACGGTTCATTTCTTCTGTCTCACATTTCGAAGATCTGGACGTGGTGGGGGGGTGGGGGGAGCGGAATACGCCCCAGGTGGAACGGCAGGAACTCTGCTGCTTTCGGTACTAACAAGATCTTGGGGCTTTCCGGCGTTATGTTCAGTTTGTCCGTCAGTTCTTAGTGCTTTGTCAAGGAAGGGAATGCACATAACAGACAGCTAGCTCTCTCTCTCTCTCTCTCTCTCTCTCTCTCTCTCTCCAAAGGAGAAGGTAAACATCATAAGACCATGATGGTCTTCTCTTTCTCCTTTTGGCCTCAGACAAAACAACGTTCACTGCCTCACTGACACCTCACTGAATCGTGAAAGATCTCCCTCTGCAGAAGACTTCCACAACATCCGCCTCTATTGCTCACATTCCTGAGCCTTTTGGGTCTGAAGGAGCCTCCTTTCTAACTCCTCTTTCACTCCATCTTTCTTCGTACTTTCTAGGTTTTCCTTTCTTGCTTCCTCCTAACACTTGAATTTTCCCTTCTTGCCAACAGCTCTCCGTTTTTCCTCATTCTTTTCAAGTGACCAGAACATCACAAGACACAACGATCTCCTCTTCCACCTGAGATGGCAGTTTTACTTCATCTTTGACATATATTTCATTTCTCCCTCACTGAGTATGAGTCCCATTTCCCCCTCATATACTAGGCAAAAAGTTAATTTCCAACTGTTCAGCTGTTAATTTTTCTTTTATTTGCATTCGTCTTTAAAACATATCTTCCATATAGGAGAGATGGCTCAGCAATCCCTTCATGCATTATCATCCTGGCTTTCGTTCATACTGCTGCCACCTTCCTGACCTCAATGATCCTACGAGCCAGGTCTTCTCTCGTCCCAAAATATGAGTTTGTGTTTGTGAGTGTCTGCGTGCACGAGTGCGTGTGTACATATAACCCAAAGGAATTATCTTCCTGATTTACACAACTTTTATTATTACCATCGATCTGTTCAAAGTGACAACGAAGGAAAGAAAGATCTCAGTGACTCGGGTCATCGACCAAACGCCCACCAACGCCATTATATCTCAGCTCCGGACCATTTGCTCCCCAATTGTTGAGTGAGCGAACTCTGTCTCCCTGGATACCGATAGGGGACGCCTTCTCAGTGTGAGGAGTTTCCTTTCTCATTTTATCTAAGGGGTTCGGTTATCAAAAGGAAAGATCCGGGAAATTTGGTTGCATGGTATGTTGAGCTGGATGCAAAAGATGAGGGTTTAAGCAAATCTTTTTTAAATATATGTAAGTGTATATATATATATATATATATTATATATATATATATATATACTACATATAATATTATATATATATATATATATATATATATATATATATATATATATATATATATATATATATATGTATATATATATACATGAGAGAGAGAGAGAGGTGAATTTATGCTCCATAATTTGAACTAGAACAGAAGATGATGCTTACCATAATCTAAAAACCTTAAAGTAGATTCTTATGCGTAATCTTGAGAGAGAGAGAGAGAGAGAGAGAGAGAGAGAGAGAGAGAGAAGGCGTGAATTCATGCTTCATTAATTCGAACTGGAATCGGAGGTGATATTTTATTTTCCGGATATTCCGCTGAATGGGAATGGCCCCCGATTCCCAATTCCCCCCCCCCCTTCCCCCTCTCTCTCTCTTTCTGGGTTCCCGACTGTGGCACTGAGGATCATTTAAAGCCTCAGCGGTGAGGAGGCCGACCCGAATTTTATCTGTATTTGTCCCTATAATACTTGAATGCGACATATATATTTTTTCTTTATTTTTTACAGCTATGGATCTTTGTGTGTGATTTTAAATATCTGGGTGTAAAGACGTGCGTTTTACAATATCATAAATGTTTGTCGTTGTCATTCTTGAATTCGGAAAAACTTCTTCTTTTGAGGAGTTAAATATTTGGGTGAAATACATTTACTTTTTATGATGTATTCATATTAGATATTTTTCTCTTCATGTTCGTCCGCGTGTGAGAATATTTTGTGTATATCCGTTGTTAGGATTTTTGAATACGACATATTTTTACTTTATTTCATCCTTTTGAATGTGAGTGAACATTTTGATGCAAATGTATTTACTATTTATTATGTATTTAGACTTTTACTCTCCACGTCTGCATATATGTGAGAATTTTATGCAGAATTCAAAAACGTACTTTTTGAAACAATGCAATGCTCGGAAATAGAAGCAACCTCATTTCCATTTTTCCTTGTTTAAAGGATTTGGCTGAAACTCTTTTTACGTTGGTCATACCTGAGTGTTTGAATGGAAAATATGATGTTTCAGGACTGCACTGTATTTTTCCTTCTTCTTTCTTCTTTTTTTTTTTTTTTTTTAGAACCAATTGAATAATATTCATGCCAAGATGACACTTTCCCTTTGCCTTGGGAATAATAATGAGAGGATTACGGCCTATTTGCATAATTAATCCCACCTCATTTCTGAAACAAAAATATATTTGGTCCAGAGAGCAATGTCACCAAAATCATTTTTGTAATTTCACACTCAGGTTATTACGAAGCTACAATCATTTTCATTGCACATAAAAAGGACTAAATCATTACGTCCAATTCCTATGGGCTTGCTTATCGTGAGGAAACAATAATTCATGATTATCGAGTCTCCTTATTCTTTTTATTTTATTTATTTCATTTTATTTTATTTTATTTATTTTTTTTTTTTTTAAAGTCAATAGAGAGGTCATCACTTAGGATTTTCGGATTTTGTTGACTATCTATATTGAATTTCGGCCAGTACTTTTTTTTTATAGATCACTGCCAAAGCAAATATGAATAATTGTGTTGGAGAAGCAGACAAACAATTTTTCGCTTTTTCAACTTAAAATGGTTTTTATCCCCGAAAAAACAAAATGCATCTCTTAATACGGATAGTCTGCATCTTATCGCCCGTAAGTGAGGCGGAGGGAGAAGAGGTCTTAAAGCAGTTGTCAGTAGTCGGCACTATTTTGAATGGCATTTATTGTGTCCCCGTAACAAACGAAATTGCATTACTTATACACGAGAATCGTTCTATGTATAATTGCATAAGAACCAGTGAGAGAGAGAGAGAGAGAGAGAGAGAGATTCCGTCTGGAACTGAAGACATCCTGTTATCCGGGTAATCCGTCGAAACCGAGTAATGCCTGGAATTTCAAATCTTCATTCCCAGATTTTGGAATTTGCTCTGATGGAAATAGAAATGTAATGCCGTGATAATGATTTTACTTCTTATTAATTATTGATTTGTTTATTTATTTTTTTGTCAGTTTGCAAGGAATTTTTTACAGTCCTAATGTTAATTTTGTAGGTTACTTTATAACATTATTTTAGGGACAAAGCTCTCTATATACGAAAAGCTGAGAACGTTTTTATTTTATTTTATTTTATTTTTAATTCTGGTGAATACCCTCCTGCCTTTCTATGGCGGTGTCACCCAGCACACCAAACTTTGGACTACGTGACCAGTTGTTGAGTGATTTATTCTCATCAACTCCTGTCACAATCAGTTCGAACCGACGACATCAATGAAGGTACCTAATTTTTTGCTTGCGCCTGACGTTGTAACGAACAAACACATCTTGAACAAATATAAGTTAGGGTGATAGTTAATTCTTGGAACAAAATTTACAGCCCAAGACGGTATCTGTTATCCTCCAGGTAAATAATGATTATGGATATCGAAAGATTAATATCGGCTGATTGTTTACGTACTAAGTTTCCAGCATCTTTGATAATAAGTATCAAGATGTTTCCTCTGATTGTAGTTACCAAGTTCGTTTAAACAATCGTTGACACCTGATATGAAATACACAATTTTATAACCAGACGGTCACGACTGGCATTTTGGTTTAATTTATTTATATATTTATATATTTATTTTTATTTGAGTTGAGAAGGAGTTTAATTGTGGTCCCCTTAATGCAAAGTTGGTGTTTTAATTTAGATATGATATAAATAAAGGGGCTAACCACTCATTAGTGTAATTACAACATGCTGGTTAATTAAAATTCCAGCTGGTTTTATTCTCATACACAGATCGCTTCCTGTTCCTGCAAGTTCATCTGCTAAGGTGCATCTCTCTCTCTCTCTCTCTCTCTCTCTCTCTCTCTCTCTCTCTCTCTCTCTCTCTCTCTCTCTCTCCACAGAAGGGCCCCGCTTAACATTCTGTAACTTTCTGCATCGAAGGGGAATCCCCTGACAGAATGTCTGTCCTACAGTTCAAGAACCGGAGTCATTGGCTCTGGATCAGGTCCAGGACTCCAGGATGGGATCCTTCAGGGATGGGTTTCTTTCTCTCTCGCTGATTGTGTGTTATGTGGGAAGTTATTTACATTCTATTATTTATTTATTTATCTATTTTATTATTATTATTATTCCTTCATAAAACACCTCCATTTATTATGGCAGCCCTTTCAAATAAACAAGAAAGATTAGTATTTTTACGAAAAACGAAAAGATTATTTAGATTAATGTGTTTGGCTTCCGACAAGATGAATGGAGGTGGATTACCATAGGATTAACATTATTTTTTTTTGTTCAGCGTTGTACCATTGGTAACTAAACCAGTGGTTCCATTGGTCCCTCCAGTTTATCCAGTGAATGTAATGGGACGACGGAATAAGTACAAAACATTTCCTTTTCACTCTGGAGTGGATATTTGCTTCGTAGCCTTTTTGGGCAATAAATTTCAAAGTAATTAAAAGTACTCGCTCATAGTAAATGGCTGTTTACGATGTGAGCATTCAGAATGAATTTTATGTTGGTGTTTTGGAGCATATTGAGAGAGAGAGGAGAGAGAGAAGAGAGGAGAGACGAGAGAGAGAGAGAGAGAGAGAGAGAGAGAGAGAGAGAGAGAGAGATTCCGTCTACCACAGAATCCACTGACCCTTCTACCAACATTTCCCAGACCTTAATATGTTGCATCGCCTTACTGCAAGTTTTTACATAGATCAGCCACTGTCAGTTTTTCAAAACAATTTCACCACAAGTGAAGATATTGACACCTTCAATTGTTTATTACATAATGAATGGACGTAAGTGTCCTGGTTTCGAAAATGTCGACAAAAAATTGTTCGTTTGAACAATATGGACTTGTTACACACACACACACACACACACACACACACACACACACACACACACACATATATATATATATATATATATATATATATATATATATATATGTGTGTGTGTGTGTGTGTGTGTGTGTGTGCCAGTCTTCACTTGAGCAGTGAGTGTGGGGGAACTCAGCCACGGTGACAATCAATGCTGGAAACATATATTGTTATCACCCTCTGACTTATATATATATATATATATATATATATATAATATATATATATATATATATATATATATATATATATATATATTATATATATATCACACCAAAAAATCTCCATAACGTGACCGGAATATCTTGAAGTAATAAAAGTCCACACTTATGTAAAATCTGTATTAAAAATACATGAAAGACGGGAGTTTTCGTCTACTTGATCAGTAGACCTCATCAGCCGTACTGATTTTTCCTTTTCAAAAAATATACAATCTAATTGCAATCTTTACACGGTACTACGTAAACTCCAAAGTCATCTTTCCTTTCTTTTTCATGATTCCTAATCAACTTTGATTTTAACGAGGTATTATACCTAAAAGCTAAATCTAACCTATTTTCCCTATTCTGTTTTAATAAATGTTGCCCCCTTTCCAAACTATGATGATAAGGAAGCGGAATACACTGACTACTGAATTCATATTTCCCGGTCGGTGCATTATAAAAGTTTTTTCTAGACTTGGTAAACGCTTGGTCAATAAAATATTTTGGGTATCCCAATCTCGTGAAAACATCTCTTATATGTTCCATTTCCTTGTCTATGTACTGTGGATCACAAATCAGAAGTCCTCTCGTTACCATGTTGACGATTACATTAGAATTTATAAGTGGGCTATAGTATGAATAAAAATGAATGTACATTTCTGCGTTGGTGTCTTTTCTTTATACGCTAAATGTAAAGATAAAAGTAACAGGGTCATGGTGAACCAGAACGTCCAGAAATGGTAAATTATTATCGACCTCAAATTCAACTGAAAAGTTAATGGATGGCATCAAGTTATTAACAAATTCTACTAAACGGTTAAACTGAATAACAGTACCTTTATAAATCAAAAAGATATCGTCAACATATCTGACCCATGGCTTAAAGTCCTCAGGACAACGGCTAACTAAATCAGCTTCAAACAATTCCATGCACAAATTAGCCAACACTGGAGACAATGGTGACCCCATAGCTATTCCGAAGTTTTGTCGGTAACCCTGCCCTCTGAAACTAAATACAGTTGCAATAAGTGTTATTATGGGGAATCAGGCAGGGGATTAGGTATAAGATTAGAGGAGCATAAGCGATCATGTAGGATGGGATCGAAATATAGTTCAGGTGCCAGACACACGATAGAGTTATGGCATGTAATTGACTGGGAAGGAGCGAGAGTAATTTACAAAGATAATAGCGTAAGTAGACGTAGAGTAGTTGAAGGGGCTCTTATTAATATTTTAAACGTGTTTGATTTTAACAAATCATTTACCCAAGCGGATACATTTTTAAATTATTTGGTTCTTAAAACTGTAAATATTAGTACAGACGTTGTTTGCACCACTCCTACTGCCCAGGTTGTCTCTCTCTCTCCTGCCCAGGCATTGGAAGGAAGAACCCCCATTGCAGGTGCCGATGCAGAAGTTTTGGACGAGGGAACAGCCGAACACACAGAGGAGGTCGTTCAACCACGACGATCAGCTCGTCTTTTGGCCAGACATTTGAACGAGGGAATAACATGATTGAGATAGTTTGTTTTGGTTGTTATCTCCCTTGGAGACGGTTCCAGAGTCCTGCCTGTCTTTCGTAACTTTTTTTTATATTTTTTGAAAAGAAAAAATCAGTACGGCTGATGAGGTCTACTGATCAAGTAGACGAAAGCTCCCGTCTTTTATGTATTTTTAATGCACATTTTACATAAGTGTGGACTTTTATTACTTATATATATATATATATATATAGATATATATATATATATATATATATATATTATATATATATATATATATATATATATATACAGTTATATATAAGGATTTCAGAGCTCTCTTCTCTTTCAGCTTTACATTTGTTTAGATGTAAAAATTTTTCTCACTGTATTTCAACGAGTTCCAGAGTCCAGTTGTGCCTTTACAGAATATAAAGTTTCAGTGTTCCATTTTGAGTCACGTTGCTTTTCATTTCAAATTTTGGTCGCCATGAAAACTCCAGATTTTCTTTCATTCTGCTGCAACTAAGTTTTATGGATTCTTTTTCTGGAACTCGGTTTGATGTTCTTTTGCGCCTTTCTGATTCCATTTCTTGCAACGCGGCTTTTATTTCCGTTGCTCCATTATCGACATTTCAGTAAGTCAGAGATTCATGGATTCGTACGCTATTGTCCCTCAGAGGTTGCATGGTTTTTATATCTTTAGGTTATAGTGCTGACTTAGTATGGAGAAGCCGTTCCATCCTCTCTCTCTCTCTCTCTCTCTCTCTCTCTCTCTCTCTCTCTCTCTACCTTGGAACTAAGAAATGACAAGATTTTGTAACTTGAGAAAATATTTATATTTATACGTAGCTTCCAAAAAAAATGCTGCTAGTTACATTATATACTATACACACACACACACACACACACACACACACACACACACACACATATATATATATATATATATATATATATATATATATATATATATATATATATGTATGTATATATGTAGTGTGTATGTATATATATATATATATATATATATATATATATACATATAGTATATAATATAACTAGTATATAATATATTTTATATATATATATATATATATATATATATATATATATATTATATATGTGGTGTGTGTGTGTGTGTGGGTGAGTGTGAGTGTGTTTTTGTGTGTTTGGATTACGGAAAGTATTGACGATTACAAAGCCAGACTTTTCACGCCTTCAATATCTGTCCCCGATGCACGATATTTTGCATAGGAATCTAAACACGAGGGCGGCCCTGGGTTAGTTTACTTCGTCGGGAATTCCATTAAAAAACCAAAATGAGGAAAGAAAGTTCCCATAAAAAGTCCCCGTTTCGTCTTTTAACTTGATGAGGTTAACGAAGTTAAAAGTTCTTGATTAATTTACCCGGGGCCTTATCTGCTCTTGTTTCCAACCCATCCCCACCATCGCCCTCTCTCTCTCTCTCTCTCTCTCTCTCTCTCTCTCTCTCTCTCTCTCTCTGCCGAATAAAGGAATGAATGGGCGTGTTTCAATAAAATAATACGTTTGGCCTACGTAGGGAGTTGTGCACCTGGCGGTTAATTTGAATTTTCTCATCTTTCTATTTAGGCCCAGTCTTTGTAATAGGAATAATAAAATTGGTCTTAAAACCGTGGAGATAGTAATGAACAACATGACGTTTATTTGTAAAGGTAGTGACAATTATAAATGTCGTATTCGTTCATTTTATTGCATCATTGGTAGTTGTTTATTTTGCCCTGAAATAATTGTTGACTTTATAATTATAAAAAGGAAAGTATAATATATTCAAAATTAGCATAAGGGTGATATTACTTTTTCTCGCAAACCAGTTAAAATGACAATTATAATAATAATGTGAAGAAATTAACGAGGATCAACTTAGTAGTATTAGTAATATTCATGACAATAGGAAATATCTTTTTCTCTGATACATCGTTATTTTTGTTCCAAAAGAACTATTTGTTAACTCTGATCACATATAGAAAATAATCAACATTTTTTTATGGCAAAAAGCATCACATAAAATTAAATTACCTTTGGAAGTTCTACTTTTTCTGAGCGAATGAAATGAGAAAAAGGACGTCCATAAATTTCCTCCGTTTCAAGACGATGATATTTCTGCTCTTATAAATTCCACGCTACATTAAGCCAGAGCTATTTTATTGCCTTCACTTCAAGACTTCGGAATTTTCGACTTTCTTTATTTCTGTTTTATTTTCTTAGCTATTTCGTTGTTATCGTTTTTTTTCTTACATTTTATTATTTTATTTTTGCCTTAATTACTTGCATGCGTGTGGCGGGAAATGACGAACTATTTTGTGTGGTTTTTTGATAACTTGTCTATGCTTCGTGTAAAATAGTACCTTGTTCTTAAAAAGTACAAAAAGTGAGTATTACAAATTTCCTGTAGCGAAAGTTCTTCGGTTTCAACTTTCTTAGCATTCTAAACCTCTGCATAATTATTGTTTAAGAGAAGCATTTCATACGTCATTTACTAAGCTTAAGTGATGAGAATGTCTCTTCCACACTCGAGCGTTGAGAGATGATCATGGATTGAGAAAAAGGATGAGAATATCTTCACACACACGAACAAAAAACTTTTTAACCCCCCTCCCACCCGGCACCCCAAACCCTTTTATTTGGGCAGTTAAACATTATCACCACCAACCCTCACTTTTTTCTTATGCCAAACTTTTTACCTACCTTTTTCTCTATATAAATAGACACATTTAGCATTCCTATGATATTTTTCCTCTATATAAATATACATAGATGTTATGCCTCAGATTTTTCCTCTACATAAATATACATGGATCATATTCCACTGAGATTTGTCCTCTCAAGGTTCGTCGTTGTCATCTCGAGCAAAAGTCAGAAAGTCAGTCTCAGATCTGTCATGTTTCCTGTCCCAATTTCCCGCCCTCGCCCCCCCCCCCCCCCCCCCCCCCACCAAACAAAAAAAATAAATAAATAATAAACAAAAGTCTGGCTCGTCACATATACAAAGGAAATAATAAAAAATGTACACTCATTTTCATGCATATCCATTCGTACTAGCATTTGTATGTCTTAGTGTTATTACATCTTAGTGTCTGAGTGGTCGCAATCACCTCAGCCGGTAACATTAATCCACACATTTTGGAATCCTCCATTTGCCGCCCCACAAATCTCCACCAGACAACGCCCACATATAAGTGCTGCTGCTGCTGCTGTTAAACAGCAACTCCCAGGAGCCCGCGAACGACCTTCGCAGCAATGCCCCGCACTTTACAGCGACCCTTCATTGGAGATGAAGGGCGCCTTAACGGTCCCTCATGAAGGCGAAATAGGGTCAGTGGACAGGCGGCTTAAAGCCCAATAATGGCTCCCGTTAATCTCTTCGGGATTCTTGCGACGTTATGGTACATGACGGGGCAAAATGGCATCGTGCAGAGGTTTCTGGGGCGCGGAAGGTATAGGAGCCCTCGGTTAAATGGCATTTATGGGCAGTTGAGAGCTTTCTTTCGGTTCTGAAGCTTGGCTGACGAATCAGAGGAACTTAGGAAGGAAGTAGGGATCTTGTTCTCTCTTAGAGACGAAACGTCCAATGGAGATGTTAAAAGTTCGAACTTTAGTCTTTCATAATGATGAACATTCTCCTACTTATAGCTTTAAAATTTTGAGATACGAATTCTAGTCTTGCAAAAAAAAGTGGTGGTTTTCATCTTTTGTGTGATTGAAGTATTTCTAGTCTCCATTACACTTGATTTTAATATGGGATATTTAGTTCTGGTTATATCATAATAGTCTATAATTTACAGTAAGGTTTTATGTTATATATGTTTTATGTTCGTATAAGTTTACTATATTTCGCCTTGCACGTAATCTGTTAATAAAATTGATGCAAGTTAATGAAATAAACACCGTAATATCTTGAATCGTGATTGTTAATGGCTGATTATTTTTTTTATTTATTATTATTATTCTAACCGAGGGAGTAAATCTCAATTTTCATCTTAGGCATTTTTTTTGGTAACTAATATTTGTGAAATAAAAATTCTTTGACCGCTCGAATTGATGTCATTAAATCGTAAATTAATTTGCTTTTCGAGGGATTTGACAGAAAATCAATTGCTTTTCTTGATTACTTTCATGGCTCCTTCATTATGAAAATGCTAAGAAAACAAGAAACAGTTTCATATTTCATTTATTTCATTTCGCAGGTGATATGAATAAAGACAAAAAATAAATCCAAATGCCTACGTCAATAGAAAAATTGGTTAAGAAAATCAAGACCAAATTTATATTCCATTTTTAGTTGACATTCCACATTTTATCTCGTATTTACACATCTCCGAGAATCGAGTCTCTTCGCCTCGGTTGGGGGATCCATCCAATGAAGACGCGACAAAAATTAAAAACAAAAAAGGATAAAAAAAGAAAAAGTCCCCAAACGCCTTTTTAACTCGATAAGGTGAAACGAAGTTAAAAGTTTTTAATTAATGTACGCAGGGTCTTATCTGGGTCTTTCCACCTCGTTTACGCTCTCTCTCTCTCTCTCTCTCTCTCTCTCTCTCTCTCTCTCTCTCTCTCTCAATTCCAATTTTTCTACAGGATTATTTATGTTTATTGATGAAATATGTTTTTGAATAAGCTCAAAAAACACCGTTCGTTTTGTCCATCGAACAATATTTTCGTGTGTGTATCTGTATGTGTGTGTACGTGCATGCTGTTGTCTGTGTATGCCTGTACGGATATCTGCCTACATTTATTCCAATAATACCAGTGACCATAAATGTGACAAGTTACTTTCATGTATAACTGCAAATACGAGAAACGGATCGGCAATATATCCACCCAGACATTCTCGTGGGTCTCTACAGCGCTGTTATGGAACCCTAAATATTTCTTCCCCGTGTGTTACCCACAAAAAAGAAATTTAGATATAACTTTTTTATGCGTGTATAATCAGCGTGTTTGCGACGACGCGTAACTTATGTGATGGATTCTGTGATTTCCGTCTCTTTTATTTCGCGAGTTGTGAACTCCACCATGACGCATTTGATTTTTTTTTTATGATTTCCGTGTATTATACAAGAATTTCCTACATGAATTCCCTACAAGTTTATCACTTAATTTGAGCTGTATAATATATATTTATTTCTATTATAAGCAGGGGTAGCATCAGGTTGACGTATGTGGAGATCAAGGAGTGAGAATTAATTATAAGATATTCATCGTTGATTTTTGTTTTGTTTTGTTGTTTTTATACTTCTAAACGAATTTCTGTGACTTATATGAACAATTTTCATAATCGGAATTTTTAGAATTGCTGAAAAATCACTCTATTCTATTGATTTGATAGTTTTTGTGGAGTTTCATACAGACTCCATATACCAGATTACAACGCCATATTCTAATTGTTTATTAGTTAAACAAACTGACAATAATTTAGTTCTTTCAAGAAGGAAGTCGATGTAAATATTAACTTGAATTAACCGAACCTATCAAGTTAATCAGATTTTCCTTTGGTTGTTTATTAGACCTCATAAAGTCTTGCAAGTCTCCCTAATATTTTCCAAGTCCTATTAATGCCGTTTTGCATCGTTGATTTCAGGAAATTGCAACCTATTCACATTGGTCGTTATTCATTGAACTTACATCTACTTGATCTTTGCTTAGTATGTCGTTCTCTTTGAGATGGAAACGGCCCCCCCCCCCTCTCTCTCTCTCTCTCTCTCTCTCTCTCTCTCTCTCTCTTCTAGATTATATATATATATATATATATATATATATATATATATATGTGTGTGTGTGTGTGTGTGTGTGTATATATTATATATATATATATATATATATATATATATATATATATATATATATATATATATATATATATAAGTTCAACTTTGGTTCCCCTGAAGGATTATTTTGGAAACCGCTTGGCCTCCCAATATGGCCAAGTCTCAAAATGGCCAAAGAAGCTTTGCTTAAGAACTCCTGGAGTTTTGAAGTGATGCTGATATGTTTACCTCAGAAGAAGGAGTTTGTTAGGCATTTATTTATTTATTCATTTATTTTTTATTTTGCTTCCTTTCGTTTCTCTTGTTGCTGTTTCATCATTCATTTGATGAATTGGTGGTATTTTATCCTATTCACAA
>NC_087215.1:9788565-9791065 GCF_015104395.2 Macrobrachium nipponense | reverse complement strand
AGAAACCTTTTTTTTTTCTCATTGGGGGCGTGAACTTTTTTTTTTCTTTGTGTTGGGTGGGTTTGCCCTTGACATTGGATGCTAAAATATCAGCTGATTGATTAGTTGATGAAGTGAAACGCCCGTAGAGTCTTTTTTTTTTTTAGAAAAGATATTTTCTTTATCTTAGAGGAAGAGAAAAGGAAATAAAGAGAGAATTGAAATGCATTGTGTGGATGTATGTTTTACTTGTGCCTTGAATGACACAAATATAAGGGGGATACACAGATTATTTTTTTATTGTGTTGGAGAGATTACTTTGAAATGCTGATGATTGGTGTTGTATCTGTGTTGTGTGGCAATGGTGTTATGTCATGGTGTATGCTGGAGAAATTGTATGTCATAGGAATCAGCAATACTAGTGTATGCAATATGAATTCACCCTTACTTGAGATTTTTGCAAGAGAATTATTGCTCTGGAGAGTTATTATTATTATTAGTAATTATTATACTTGAGATGTGTCACGGGAGGTTTGCTTAAGTATAATTATCATTACGGGAGACATAATTTACGAGAGATTTTGAGATATTTCATGGGAGAATAGTTGATAATTATTACAGATAATTATTCAAGGAGAATTATTACAATGAGTTAATGGGATAAGTCTTGTCTTAATTATTTGTTAAGTTTTTGTAACTTTGGAGAATATTTCAGTGATTCATGGAGGATGAGTTTTGCTGAATCTTGATGAATCTGACTGAATCTTGGTGAATTGTGTTGAATCTTGTTGAACTCTTGCTGAGTTTTGTGCTGAATTCCTTGGAGAATGGACAAGCATTGGCATTGGTGACATTTTTTTTCTGTACTGATACTGATGATTTTGATGATAGCAAATTTTTTTGGTGATTTTGTGATAATGATATTTCTGTTACTGATTTTTTTTATACTAATATGTGGGTGCCGTAATGCTGTCAAGGGTGGTAAAATCATTTTTCGAATTTGGGAGGAACTAACAACACATTATTTTTTTTTTCCTTTTTTTTATGAGTTCAGCAGATAATTGCTTGACATCTAGTGAGTTACGGGAGATAGTGAACAAGGCCGTACATTTTTTTCTTTTCTCCTTTTTTGGAAATTAGCCATCGCTGACACAAGTTTTTTTTTTACCATGGGTGAATTTGAGTTTATTTTTCTCTCCAGTTGGTGTGAATATTTTTTAATATCTCAGTTCGTGACTCAGAGTCATTGTTCGGGAACGTGTTTGGGTTTCAGCTATTTGATGCTATAGAGAAATATATGGGAGAATTTCTTGCATGTTTTGGATGCATACGTAATGGCACTACATTTTTTCTCTGGATATTTGTGTTCCAGAAATTGTGAGTTTTCTTGCACAATACCTTTGTTGTATTTGTGACAACTTTGTGAGAGATAGGAAACTTGGTTAAGTTTTCTAGTGGCTTATGTCGTAGTGCATATGGAGAAGTCTTGGCTTAGACACTTTGAATTTGGAGTTCTGTTATAATGATTGTGGCACATTGGTGATTTTTTCTAGAATTTTCTAGACAGTTTTATTTGCCAGAGTTTTTGCCCTTTTATAGCAGTTATGCTAAACGGAAAGAGTTTTTATAGTTTTTGACTATAACATTGAGTTATTCTCTGGAGAATTGGAGTTAGAATTGAGATTTGAGATATATTATTTTGGAGAGATAATTGGAGGTATATATTATTTTGGAGTTATATTTTGAGATATAATATATGGGAGATATATATTTTTTGGCCATTTTTTATATTTGCCAATGTGGTATGAGCTATGTTTAGATCAATTATTTTGCAGCCATCTTTGTTGCAAATGGAGACACATTTTTTTGGAGATTATGGGGCAATATTTGTGAGTATGTGAGTTAGTTGCCGTGAGAGCACATTTTTTGAGATATATTTTTGGAGCCTTGTTTTGTTCCACATGGAGTTATTGGGGAAATAGAGGTAAATATTTTGTATTTGTGCCGAAATAGAGGTGATTATTCTCTATTCTTGGAGTGGGTGTTTTTTTTTTCTGACATGTGCTATTGGAGAAATAAGAGAGAAATATAAGGGGGTGGTTATTAACCAAATGGAGGAAATACTTTTATATCCGGAGTGGTGTTATTATTAATATGGTGAAATATATGGAGTTGGAATTAATCTTGGGCGGGTGACCCTTTTTTTTGTGGTTATGGGAGTGTCGAGACAAGAGAAGATGTGGTTCTCTTTTTTGGTTTCGTGACTATTTAGAGGCTAGTGTCATTACTGCATTACGAGTCCTATGGAGATGTGTGCATTTGTTATGTTCAGTGTGTTATTCTTGGAGAAATATAATTTGGGGCAAAGTCATGTTGAGAGAATAAGTCTTCGAGACAAATTTTTGAAACACATAGTCATATCCTGGAGTTAATTCAGTGAAATGTGTGTATGTTTAGACCTTTTTTTCTAGAGAATCATGAGTTTCCAAACTTATGTGTCTGATTAGACAATTTTTGTGCT
>NC_087215.1:9751065-9783565 GCF_015104395.2 Macrobrachium nipponense | reverse complement strand
AGGTCTTCCTCACAGAACATTACTAAAGGTAACTGTAATCAGCTGTTATTTGAGACTGATACTTACGGGGAAGATAACGTTTTCTTTTTGTGCTTTACTATCATTATATCTCTTGTTACCTTTTATTGATGAATGAGAGTCGGATGTGGATCTAATCACATGAATGATCACATTAATTATCTGAAATTCAGGATGTTTCACGACTGCTATTGTTAATTTTATTCTAGAATATTGAAGATGTTCCCATAGTTCAAGTGTTTTTATTTTGGTCAAATGAGCCTCATTATTAAGAGCTGAGGTCAGTAGGTTTTGTTAGCACAGATGCCAAAGTGACGGGCATGCTATACCCTTTCTTTTGCCCAGACAAAGAACAAAAATAAATACGTAAATAAATATACAAAAAAAAAAAAAAAAAAAAAAAAAACGGAAAAAAAAAAAAAAAAAAAAGGTGAAGAAGATACGATACAAACAGTCAACTTCGAAACTTCACCGACATTTACGTATTTGCATCTAGCGCCATCTCTTGACTGCAAAAGTAACGACCATTCACTTCGGAATATTGAATTTGAATGTATCTAATTCACACCCGAAGGCATCAGGTAGCAACTCAACGAATATAACAGGATAAAGAAGGAAATAGATCTGACCGTATATTTCTGTAATGGGGAAATTCAGTGGGTTAAGTCAGTAAGACAGACGAGTGGAATATGTTCTCTGTTGTGCTTGAAGACTCATAACAGAAGAGCAAGATGGCCCCCAAATGGAACCTTTATGGGGCTACGGAATAAAATGGTTGAAGTCGGAGTCGTCTCCCAAAAGGGCTGAGAAACGTCGCTGGCTATTCGAATGACCTCGCGAGTTTGGTTCGTGGGGTTTTAGAAGACGAAAGATGTTCGAAATTCGTGCCTGGACTTTCCACTTCAGTGTTCGTTCGAAATTGATTAAAGCACGGAAAAGCGATAAAAAGATAGTCTTTGGTAATAAACAACGGCAATGACTAATATATATATATATATATATATATATATATATATATATATATATATATATATATAATGTGTGTCTCTATGCGTACGAGTTATTATAAATAGGTATATATTGATGGGTGAATGCTTTCAACTTTGTTTGTGTATATATATTTATAACTGTTAGAATTAAAGCTTGTACTGGTATATACCGACACTTCCATATTCACATAACCAGAGCACATGAATGAAAACGAAAATTGCTTGATGATATCTGAGAAACCCGTTGATTCCACCTTCCATTCCGAAGAGCTCTAAGACTTCGCGAGAACATTAATAGCATCCAATCCCTCACGTCCTTAAAGCCCGAGACAGCCGGTTCCCTTCAGGTCGTACTTCTTCTTAAATTAACTGGAGTAAATATCCGGGAGGGAGCCGACGGATCTCGAGTCTGGTTCCAGGCTTCTTCTCTCAGACATCCGAAGCCAAAGAACTTCGACGATATTTCTGCCGATAGCGTTTCCGAGTCGTGTTCGGAGGTGCTCTTTGAGTAGTTGGCTTTATCCTAGTTCCCCCTAAAAAGTTTATCTATTTATTTATTTATTTATTTTTTATTCTGCCGTTCGTCGTCTCCGTTGTCTATATCTTGAAGTAGAATAGTGGGGTTTTGTTACCTGTCCTATTTTCTTCGACTATCTGAATTAACCCACCATCTTTCCTCGTAGCTGGAATAAGTAATAACGGTTCCCTTGTTATATTTGTTCTCTAATTTCCTTTCTTCCAATTATCATTATACCTCATAATTTACAAATGCGCAATAATTGTAATACCTTATCTTCTTACTGGAGATTACCTTATTCATAATCTCATAATCTCCTTTGCATAATGGGCAGAAACCAGATAACTCCTAATGATATAATGGTAAGCAAGTGTAATAGGAATTATAATAATACTAAAAAAATAATAGCTACGGTGGAAAGTCATAAATCATAAAGTCAAATTAAAGCGCATTATAACTTATAATAATAATAATAATAATAATAATAATAATAATAATAATAATAATAATAATAATAATAATAATAATAATAATAATAATATAATAATAAATAATAACGTACAAAATTAAGCCAAAATAAATAAATTCCTCGGTCAGATGCCGCAAAGAAACAAAAGACAAAAACAAGAGGAAATAAGAGATTTTCTTGTCATAATATTTCCATCGGCAAAAGAGATTGGAACTTTGGAATCGGAAAATCTAGTTTTCTTATCACTGGAAACATTTCTCTGTCATGAAGACTTTTAATCCTTTCGAGAATGTTGAGGGATGGTCGGTTTGTGGTATTCTGCTTTCTGCAGTTAAAAGTATTCTCTTCTCAAAGCTTTTTATGTTGGCTGTTTATTCTAGTGTTTTAAAGTATTGATATATAGTGAATCATGTTTTAGCAGTTCCTTCATTGTTGTTAAATAAAGTACTTGATAGTTATTCTTTAAATTGTAGCTATTAAGTGTAACTTTAAGTTTTCTGGAAAGAAAACCATTGCGCCGGCTTTGTCTGTCCGTCCGCACTTTTTCTGTCCGCCCTTAGATCTTAAACTCTACTGAGGCTAGAGGGCTGCAAATTGGTATGTTAATCACACACCCTCCAATCATCAAACATACCAAATTGCAGCCCTCTAATCTCAGTAGTTTTTCATTTATGTAAGGTTAAAGTTAGCCAAATCGTGCGTCTGGCAAGGATATAGGCCAGGGCACCACCAGGCCGTGGTTAATTTCACGGGCCACGGCGCATACAGCATTATACTGAGACCATAGAAAGATAGATCTATTTTCGGTGGCCTTGATTATACACTATACAGAAAACTCAATTGCTCCTTTTGAAACGTTGACGCAGTTTTCATTTTATGTATTTATTTATTTATTTATTTTTCTCTTTAGCGTAGCAGTGGTTATTGTGATGCATTTTAAATAGAAGTAGGCTATTACATACACACACACATGCACACACACACACACACACACACATATATATATATATATATATATATATATATATATATATATATATATATATATATATATATATATACCACACACACACACACATATATATATATATATATTATATATATATATATGATTTTTTTTTTTTTTTTTTTTTTTTTTTTTTTTTGAGGTAGGAAGTTTTCCCTCTGTTGATAAGTATTAGACAGCACAATCAGTCATCTTTATAAACTTTAAACTTGCGTTAAAATTAATTTGCAATGGATTAAATATCTTTCTAAAATATTATATGTGACAGAAGGAAGTAAATTTAAAAAAATATAAGAAAGGTAGAGAAGAATAGCGGTAATTCAATCTCGAATGACCTAAAAAATAAATCGCTATAAAAGTTGCGATGAATGGCAGATCTCGTCTAATGTTCTGCTGAATCATCACACATAAGTTAAGAATAATTTTTTTATATAGTAGGATGAAAGAATTTATCTCTGTATTGATGGCCCTTGTCAACTAAATAAAAAAAAAGATGCCTAATCCCTTTTCTAAAAAGCTGAATTGGTTAGTTTATCTCTTATTGAATTGATATAAGAAAAGACAAGTTTCACATGAATGCTTATTCAAATTTCACAAGATTAACCGTTTCAAGAGAGAAGCCGAATGATATGTCATCCTTCATATGTTGCTCTGTAATTATAGGAAAAAATCCATACCGAACGGATTTCCTTGCTTCTGTAACATTAAAATACTGTAAACCGAAAACTTGTAAGATAAAACTATCAATCTTTAAAATAGTTTAAGATGTGATCTGTCAGAAAGCCTTATAAATATAAAGTTACAATGAACTACTTCTCTCTTCTTGTCTGTTATTTACACAAAAGCATGCAGTCATACACACAAGCAAAGATAATTACACATGTTATCTTAAAACTTTATTCAATGCAGACTCTCAGCCCCAGTATCACACTTGTGAGACTTCTCGCTGGGCATTGTTGGCGAAAGTCCTACTCTTTGTTTCGGGTTAAACGCGATTTCATTTCTGATAAGGAATCTCCATCAGGCGAAGGAATTTAGAGGAGAGCTTCCGAAGCCTTTGTTGCCAAAGCTTTACTTCTATGAATGGGCTCTATTCGTAGATCTCAATAGAATGTCATCTCAGTTCGAAATTTCCTTTTGGAAATGTCTTTATAAATATGCAGTAAATAAATGGTTTATATATCTTTTTTAAAACTCCTTTATTTTCATGTTTATTTTCATATTTATGCCCCAGGCCTTTTTCAGTTCCTGAGAAACCTTTATCCTTGATTTAAAAGTTAGGTTACCAAGTCAGATTTCTACTGGAACATTACACACACACACACACACACACACACACACATACATATATATATATATATATATATATATATATATATATATATATATATATATATATATATATACATACATTATATATATATGTATATAATATATATATGATATATATATAATATATATATAATATATATATATATATATATATATATATATATATAATATTATATATATATATATATATATATATATATAATATATATATATATATATATATATATATTTCTGGGCTCCACCTGTGCCGCTCCGTGAAATGCTCCTTTTAGCATCATTTCTAAGGTATATAACTGCTATATTACAGAGAAAAAGTTGCATTGGAATGCTAGGAATAAACCCAGCTCGCTCACCTATATAAGGTGTCGTATAGTACTGGGGCGTGAAAACCACTGTCAGAGGTCTCGTGCCATTTAGATCTCTCCTCTTTCAAATTCCCCGTTACTATGAGGTGTCGTTCTACATCCACTACTGTTTGCTACTACTACTACTTCCACCCACGCGATCACGCTCACTCCTTTCATAGCATCTTTGTAGAGCGCACGATATTATATACATATATATATATATATATATATATATATATATATATATATATATATATATATATATATATATATATAAATATATATATATATATATATATATATATATATATATATATATATATATATATTTATATATATATATATATATATATATATATATATATATATATATATATATATATATATATATATATATATATATATATATATATATATATATATATATATATATTATATATATATATATATATATATATATATATATATATATATATCTATATATATATATATATATATATATATATATATATATATATATATATATATATATATGTGTGTGGTGTGTGTGGTGTGTGTGTGTGTGTGTGTGTGTGTGTGTGTATGAAGTACAGTTGCATTATATTCACATAGTACATTTTGTTGCGGTCGAAATCTGACTTGGTAACGTAACTTAAACCTTGGACAAACGGCTTCTCAGGAATTTGGAATGGCTTGCAACGGCAAATGCACAGTGTCCACACCAGAATTGTTCGTGAATTAACGTTGACACATACTGCAGGCAAAATGGCCAAAATGACTAAGGTCCTATGTTCATAAGACGCCAACGACGGACATTTTTCAATTTCTCGATGTACTATGAAGACTGACCTGCTTTCACGCTCAGTTTTGCCTCGAGAGAGTTTTCAATTCTGGTGTTGTCCGAGAAGCTCAAAAATTGCCTCCTTTAAAAATGGCGGCTTTGTCAAGATTTGGAACTTCCTCCTCTTTCTCGTTTATAACAACTGTTCTACTCCTGCTGCGAGGAAGGAAAGAAGGCCATTTCTTTACGTGTTCTTTTCTCTTCTATCACTTTTCTCTCTCGCTATTGTCTTGGCTTTGTGCCAAATCTTTTTCTGTTTTAGGGTTTGGGGTTCTCTCTCTCTCTCTCTCTCTCTCTCTCTCTCTCTCTCTCTCGAGCAACAGGGAATCATAGGGTTCGGATTTTTTCATCATCCCAATTTTAGAAATAAAGAAAAAGAAAAAAAATCGAGTTCTTAATCCCGAAGACGAAGAAGACGACTCCAGAATCGGATCAGAAATAGAAAGAACGAAAAATGTCCAGATGAAAGAAAAGAATTTTTCTTGATGTCTTCCATGGAATACCTGGAATGTCCAGGATCGACTCGGGCATCCTGTCATCATTCTTTACTTTCTCTCTCAGCCTCTTCCTTATTTACCTTATCTTCCTACTATTCTCCTCCTCTACCTTAACATGTTAAAGTTTTATTTTTTAGTTTTTTATTGTCTCCTCCAGAAATCAAGTAAATGACAACTGTTAATATTCCACTTAATATCTTTTTTTTTTCTTGGTCGTTGACCTCCTCTTACCAATTCTCTTTGACGCGAAACACGACTGACTTTTGAAATGACGAAGTTGATGATGATGATGCTCTACTATGCTTGCTTTGAAGTGCTTGCTGCTTTTGGCTTTAGGTTTTCGAGGGCTGCTTTTTCCCCTCTTTTTTTTTCAGGGTACCGATGGTGAAGCAAACGCTCTGTCACTTGTTTACTTAACTTTGTATATATATACATATATATATATATATATATATATATATATATATATATATATATATATATATATATATATGTATGATGTGTGTGTGTGTGTGTGTGTGTGTGTGTGTGCAATGTATTGCCTTCACCTGTCTGTGCCATTCATTGGAAAGAAGTAATAACAGAAGGTAATGGGGAATACAGAATGAAACGATCGCTAATCAGAGAGAGAGAGAGAGAGAGAGAGAGAGAGAGAGAGAGAGAGAGAGAGAGAGAGAGAGAGAGAGAGTTTCATTAGCGACTTATGTTTGTGATGGTTAGTTATTCAAAAATAATTTTCACAAATAATTTACAATTGTTAACAAATGTCCCCTACTCAAATCATTCTGCAATTGGATGACTGCAGACGGGTTCGTTTGATACAATTATACACACAAATACAAACACGCACACACACATGCGAATCACATAATGATACCATTTTACCATCTTTCTTCGTAACTAGAGTGAATGTCACTTTCAAATTATCACAGGAAATAGCAACAGAGTCAGCTCATAGCGAAACAAGGAAATCAGGTTGAAAACCAAGTGTTCATTATGCAGAAATCTTAGCTTGACTTCCAGATCTGTGTTGAATAGACTCTGCTTGGAGGAAAACTAGATGGTTAAACGTACAATGACAATTTCTGGGCCTAACCTGTGTCGTCCCGTGAAACATTCCTATAGCATTCATTTCTAAGGTATAATTATTGCTAAATATACAAGAGAAAAGCTACATTGGATTATACCAGAATAAATCCGGTTCGCTCACTTTGTTTAATAGGGTGTCGGTATAAAAAAATCTGGGGCGAGTGAACACTACCACAGGTCTTCTGCCATTTATTCTCTTCCTTGTCAATTTCCCCATTCCAAAGAGGAGCCGTACCAAACACCTTCCCCCTAGCCGCTACTGCTACTACTAGCGCCTCAATCTTTATTCCTTCATAGCATTCGTGTGTTCCACACACGTTTTCATTTTGGAAATTTTCTTTTGTGATTTTCGTGATTTATCACTATGTCTGATCGTCAGGATTCCTCTGGATCAAAGTTAAGTACTGCATGAGTCATATAAATTAGCTTTTTATAGAGTTTTGACCGATTTTTATTTAGTTGAGGCTTGTTTACATTCTGGAACCTGCATGCGCCGTTCCCGAGTCAGCCTTCTACGTTATTTTCGGTATTCGTATCGACGACTTTCAATTAGTCTCCCATACTAATTGTAGTTCCCACATTTTAATTGCAGTGCTTATATCAATTTTGTTTTAGATCCTGACGTGTTATTATAAAAATTTTGTTCTGGTCGTGTGAGAAGTATTAACGATCTACCCTTTCGTGCATTTTCACTATAAAGGTTTTCTGGACACGAAACCATGGGTTTTTTGCTGCGTTATTGAATTATCTTATAAGATCTATATTTCCCCTAGCCTACCTTCCCAATCGAGATTAAAAATTATGTTTTCGGAATGGTAGGCTAGCTGGTCAGAGCCCTCTGGCCGACCTGACCAGATCAATGTGATTTGTCGAAGGATAAGCTAGCCGCTCCTTTTATTTTATTAGATAATTCAATTCTCACGCTAGATTCTAGTTTGTTATTTTTATCGTTTACATGTTATGATTGGTGTTATAGAGCAGTAGGCCGGTGGCTATCTGTCCTGTGACCAGGTTGAGCCACTCCTGACCAGGAGGTGATACACCTGGTAGGTGTTATACAATCTGATTACGAGGGTTCCACTCCTCGAGGTGACTCCCTCTCCATCCCCCCCGTTGGGGTGCTACTCGCTGTGCTACTCCAAGTAATCATTCGAGCCCCACCCTCTCCCACGGGGGGGGGGGGGGGGGGGGGGGGTCCAGTCGAGGGAAAATTCTCCTCTTATCAGGTAGTTATGAGGGACTGTTACCTATCCAGTCGAGCCCTGGACAAGCTCCCGGCTCGACAAGAAGGTAGTTCCCCGGTACTCCAGATTCCATACCTCATATCCCTTGCCCTTTCCATGTTTAGTCCTCCCGTCCCGGAGGGCCCGGGACGCAACTAGAACCGTTCGTTATTTATAACAAAGCTTCTATGTATAGTATCAGGCTTAGTCCTGATTCAGCCCGGGATGTTTCCGGTCATAAATTTACATGGAAAGGGGATAGGATGATAAGTTTCAGTATCACAGAGCTCCGTTACATAACATATTTGGAATAATTTCCGAAAAAAAAAAAAAAATTTTACGATAAACTTAAGGTTTTGATAAGACATTACGGTTACCTCTGCCGGATTTATTAATCCGGCGGGTATCCTAGTCCTGAAAAATATTATAGATATAGATTTTTAATTTTATTTTTAGACTTAAGGTCTTTTTCCTCTCCATAGCTTTCCGCCCCCCCCCCCCCCCCCCCCCCCCCCCCCCCCCCCGTGTTTCGCTACTTTATGTCCCGTTCCGGTGACAGTTGACACAAATCAAGGCAAGTCCTGGTATAACTAGGGGAACCTTTCCGTAGCCGACGATACAGCTCAACTTAAAAAATTTTTCCTGTTCCGTCGGCATAAATCCTATTTTGTTAAAGAAGCGTAAAAAAGGGGACCGGAAAGCAAAAGGAAATGGAGAAAAACATTTTCATTCTTAAGAAAATTTTTTGCATGCCACCGGAATCAGCACTTGACTTGCTTTATATACTAGGCATGTTCCGCTAGAATCATACCCGGTGGAATGTTAATTAACAACATTCCGGCATGAATTAAATTTAGTTAATACATGTACTGCCGGATACAGCTCCGGTGGATATATTCAGTGATATTCATGTATCAATTTTTAACTACAGATGGTCCGCTGTCAGGAGACAGCCTGTACTGCAATGCTGCATCAACCTTGCGGACACGAGGTGTGTGTCGTTCGCACGCAGGTTGCGCAATCCAGCTTGATGACCTAGTAGTTTTGGCACCCAGACGGTTGCGAAATCTGCTACAACCTGATGCAGGATTTCACTTCTGATACGTAGGTTCGAATGCAAGCTGGGAGATAGTGAAATAATTGTTTGAATAAGAGGATTGACTCATATTTTCAGATAGCCATAAATTAAACTAAATTATTGTCCCGCTTAACGAGTAATTCTCTTCCAGAACTCGCAGGCGGAAAGGGATGCAGCTCTCGCGACCCTCAAGATTTGGGTAGGCGGATTTGGCAGGAATGCCAAAGGCAAAAGACCCTACATGCTGTCTGAGGAGTTGTGTTCTCTCATATACCCGAATGCTAAGATGTCGGCAGCGGTTTCAACGGATCTGGCAGCTCCAATCATCGCCAGGATTCGTGATGAGACCCAAGCCATACTGGCAGAAGATTTAGAAGGCTTGGGAGGAGATATGGTTGAGGAGGTTGCTGCGATCAATTTAGACCTCGAACCGATGATGACCACACCCAGGAGGAAGGTAGGGAGTAAGTGAGGCAGTAGATCCACGGCTAAAGTACTATCCTTTAGTCGTCTCATTCTTCTTCTTCTTCTTTTCAGGAGTTATTAAGAAAACTGTGACTTAATCAGGAAACGAGTCAATGTCGGTAACTCCAAAGGTAAAATCTAGGTCGATCACCCATAGATCAATTACCAAACCCCTTCCTAAGCCTTCCAAACCGAAGTCCCTTAGGGAGACTCGTGCCAGTCCGTCCATCAGCCTCCAAACTCGACGGCGGTACTTAGTAATGTCTCGACACCTAGGCAGAGTACAAGAACCAGTTGCAAAAACCCGAAACAACAGGATTCGAGTTTAGACCCGCTGCTATTTCTAGCGTAATCATGTGAGAAATGACTAATCTTTTTCAGGCTAAGTTTATGGAAATCTCGACCCAGTTGGCCTCGATAGAGAAGCATCAGGCCAATCTATTCAATCGCTGGCCCAAAGATTGGAGACCCAAGAGTCTCTTATGCAGGCAGTCCTTCAATCTGGCCACACGCAACAATCCTTGCCTGTCCTGGATGCCTCTAAGTTACCACCTTTCAAGGCAAATAACCCTTGGAGACTAGCTGCACACGCTCCATTTTCGGAGGGCAAATTGTCTATTGAAGGATACGGAACTCGGCCGGTAGAGGATTTTGAATTCTACCCGCCGGGTCTCCAATTTCCTTTTTCAGGTTATGCACGCCTGACGGAGGAAGCTCTAGTAAGAGACAAGATACCTAAGGAGACAGTAATTTTTTCCTAGAGACCAGGCCCAATCAGCTTGGGTCCGTACCTAGCTGAATGGGAGTGTACAAACACTAAAATTACTCGTCACAAGAGTCCCTTCACCATGTTCGTGGTCCCGGAGGATATCTCGGTTCCATGCGCAACCAAGATCTTGGAACTAACTCTTCAAGGCAGCAGCGGAAGACAAACCCATGCCTCAATCAGGAGACAGATTTACCATCCGTGCTCCTCGCCGGGAGGTACAGAAAACTGGCTGGATGCTCCGGCAACCTTCTCAGTGGGAAAGTTAAGCCAGGACTGTGCGACAGATCTCTTTAGCGCAACGTTGCCCGAGGCTCCCAGAAGCACTCATTAGACTGAATATGAGGCCAGAAGTGTCGCTGTGTAGAACTATAAACTCGGTCACTATGGCAGAGATGACAACCATGGTATACGCTGAAGAATCCCTGTTTAAGATCTTAACAAAGTCATTATTACACACATTGCAGTGCGATGTATATGACTTCGCAGTAGCGAGAAGGAACTGCCGAAAGCACGTTCTAGCTGATGCTTCGATCCGCCATGAGCCTAATAGATTGATCAAGGCTTAAATCTGGGGATCTACCCTTTTTTCCGGAGGGCTTGGTTATGAGGTACTCAGCGAAGCAGCCAGAGTTAATCAAAGTTTGAGAGTCCGCTGGGGACTTTTTCCCAAAAGAAAGTTTGATTCATCAATCAAACCCTCTAAGGGAAAGAAAAAGGCAAGAAGGTTCCAACCTTTCCAACACAGCCAACAGCAACCTATGGTTCAGGCGGTTTCCAGTAAACCAGGTAAACCGCCATCCACTTCAAAAATTCAACCTCAACATCAACCAGCCTCAAGCTCGAGTAGCTTCACATCTTCCCCAGCCTTTAATGCTTCCTTTGAAAATCAGGGGGTGTTTCATGGCTATAACAGGTTTGCTAGAGGAAGCCGAGCCAGGGGAGCTTTTCGCAGAGCCAGCGGAAGAGCATCCGGCAGAGGAAGAGGCTTCAGAGGAAACAGGGGTAGTCGACCCTCAGCACAGTGAGATACCTCAGGTAGGAGGGAGGTTGTACCTGTACAAGAACCGCTGGAATTCAGCAATTGGGCACCACAGCATAATTGCAAAAGGACTCGGATGGAGTTGGAAGAAAGGGCCTCCTCCATCAATACAATTTTATCAACACCCGACAACGGATCTGTTGGAATATGCTCAAGACCTCTTCAAAAGAAGGCAATAACAAAACCAAATATTTAAAATTTCAAGGACGCTTCAAGTTCAGCGTTCCAAAGAAAGACTCAAACGAAGCGAAGAATAATATTAGACTTGTCCCATCTGAACTCATTCATTCAATGCGACAAGTTCCAATATGCTAACCATTTGTTTCACAGGTACGGACCTTACTTCCCTCCCCGTGGGCCGTCACCACCTCTATAGATCTTACAGATGCCTACTATCATGTCCAGTAGCAAGGCACTTTCGTCCCTTCCTAGGCTTCAGGCTAGGCAACCAGGCTTACACGTTCAAAGTAATGCCGTTCGGTCAACATAGCACCCAGAATATTTACAAAATTAGCAGAAACGGTAGTGCAGGAACTAAGAAAGCAGGGGATAATGCTAGCGGCATATCTAGACGACTGGCTTATCTGGGCCAAGAACGACAAGGATTGTCACAAAGCAACTCAAAAAGTAGTGGAGTTACTGGAATAACCTAGGGTTCCAGATAAACTACAAGAAATCCCGTCTAATTCCTGCTTCACGGTTCCAGTGGTTGGGGATACAATGGGATCTCAACTCCCACAAACTATCATCCCATCGTGAAACGGAAACAAATAGCAAGCACTACGAAACGCTTCCTCAAAAACAAACAAACATCCAGGAGGAATCTAGAAAGAGTTCTAGCTCGCTCCAGTTCGCTTCAGTAACAGACGTTCTACTAAAAGCCAAACTCAAGGACATAAATCGAGTTTGGCGAACCAGAGCGAACATGAAATTACGGGACATAACTTCCAGTATTCCGGCAATATTACGGAAAAGACTCCGTCCATGGACAGAAGTCAGAAGCTTAGAAAATCAATTCCTTTACAATTCCCGCCACCAAGCTTAGTAATCCATACAGATGCATCACTAAGCGGGTGGGAGGTTACTCCCAATACAAAAAAGTTCAAGGAACCTGGTCAGATTACATCCGCCAGTTGCATATCAATATTTTGAAGCCATGGCAGTCTAACCCTGAGAAAACTCTCTCCGGCAAAGAAAATCCACATCAGGTTAGTTTTGGACAGTGCAGTAATAGTCCACTGCATAAACAGAGGGGGCTCCAAATCAAGCCACATAAACCATGTAATGATAGCAATCTTTTCATTAGCAGCAAAGAACCAATGGCACCTGTCAGCAACTCACCTAGCGGGAGTAAGGAATGTAGTGGCAGATGCACTGTCAAGGACAACTCCGCTAGAATCGGAATGGTCTTTGGACAACAATCATTCAAATGGATCAGTCATCAATGCCCGGGTCTCCAAGTAGACTTGTTTTTGCCACAGAATCCAACCACAAGTTAATACACTATGTGGCTCCCAATCTGGATCCTCTAGCCCAGGCAACAGACGCCATGTCCATAGACTGAACAAATAAGGGAAAACATTTACCTATTTCCTCCAATAAACTTACTCTGAAGTACTGGACAAGCTCAGATCCTTCAAGGGACTAGTTGCTCTAGTAGCTCCCAACTGGCCCAAGAGCAAATGGTATCCGTTACTCAAAGAACTAGGACTCCGTCCCAAACAGATCCCCAATCCAAAGCTAACACAACTAGTACAAACGAGGATTGTGTACTTTCTCTCGTGGATTCAGAATGCCCTAACTTTATGGACTTCATGAAGTTTGCGGCTCAAAAAGATGCCAACATGGACCCGGTTAACACCAGGTTCCAGAATCAGATAAAAGGAATCCACCCTTAGACAATATGATTCTGCGGTAAAGAAACTAGCCTCCTTTTTAAAGGAAACAAAGATAAAAGCTATGAATACAAATCATGCTGTTACTTTCTCAGGACTTTATTTGAGAAAGGTCTAGCAGCTAGTACCATTACCACAACCAAATCTGCGTTAAAAAGAATTTTCCAGTTTGGGTTTAATATTTAACTTTGACAGAATCATACTTTTCATCAATTCCAAGAGCTTGTGCTAGATTAAGACCAGCAGACAGACCCCATTCAGTCTCCTGGTTTCTGAATGATGTTCTTAAATTAGCATCAGATACCAATAATGAGTCGTGTACTTATACAACCCTTCTGAGAAAAACATTGTTTCTTGTCAGCCTGGCTTCAGGAGCCAGAATATCTGAATTATCGGCTCTATCTAGAGAGCCAAATCATATTGACTTCCTCCATCTGGAGAGGTTCTATTACTACCAGATAGAAGGTTCTTGGCCCAAAATGAAGATCCTCAGAGTAGATGGTCTTCGTGGAAGATTGTTCCGCTACCACAAGACCCATCCCTTTGTCCGGTCAAGACATTGAGATCTTTCCTAGACAGAACTTCCAATAAAACCTCAGGTCCTTTATTTACCAGAGAAAATGGTGGAACAATCTCACTAAAGGCAATTAGACAGCAAATCTTTTACTTTATTAAACAGGCCAACCCGGAATCAGTACCCCACGTACATGATGTCCGAGCAGTAGCTACTTCAATTAACTATTTCCACCATATGAATTTTGATGATTTGAGGAAGTACACAGGTTGGAAGTCACCAAAAGTATTTAAACGTCACTACTTGAAATCCTTAGAGGCCCTTAAATTTTCAGCAGTGGCAGCAGGGAATGTAGTTACCACCTGATACAACCTAGTCATTTTGTTCATGCCACTTACCTGACAGATATATATATAGCTGTATTTTCTGACGTCCGACAGAAATTTCAAAACTCGCGGCACACGCAGTGGGCGGCCAGGTGGTAGTACCATTCCCGCCGCTGGGAGGCGGATATCAGGAACCATTCCCATTTTCTATTCATATTTTTTTTTCTGTCGCCGGTCGTAAACATCTGTTTACAGACTCTGCTCAGGTGATTTTTTGAATTTGACTCGTTTCTAAGTATCTGATGATTTTGTTGGTATTGATTGGATTGTGGAATTGGCATGCGCGATAGTGGACCGTTTTTTTGATTTTGGATTGACTTTTCTCTATAAGATATGTCTGGATCAAGTGGTGTGACTTTCAGAGTGTGTGTGAGTGCTGATTGTAAGGTGAGGCTACCGAAAGCATCGGTAGACCCCCACCACAGTATGTATGAGTTGTAGGGGACTTCATTGTTTTGATTGATCATCGGTGCAAGGAATGTGAGAATTTGACTGATGATGAATGGGAGAGCATATGAGTCCTATCGCCTGAAATTGGAGCGCGATAGGATCAGGAGGTCTTCCTCAAGGAGTTCTTCCAAAGGTAAGACTAACGTTTCTCCTGCACTAACACCTGTAGTGTTTACAACCCCTAAACCTGTGTTGCCTTCGCTCTGATTCTGTGTCGGGAGGAGCGGATGCTCTCTCTATGATTTTGGAGTCCCTTCGCACTCTGGAGACCAAAGTGAAAGCCTTGGAAACGGGCTCGGTGCAAGTGTGTGATCGTGCCCCCAGTGTTGTTTTTGTGGAGGGGGCGTCAGATCGGCCCCAAATAATGCCTCTAGGCCTAGACCTCATATCAGACTCCCAAGACCCAGGGAGGACGTATGTCGAAAGCCGCAAGAGGGTTACGGGGCTTCCCACCGATCTGGCGTCCCTTCGGCAGACCATGTAGCAAAAGACCCAGGCTGCCAAGGACCGTGCACGAGCACATGCGTCTTGAAGGATTGCTTTTCGTCCTCCGAAGCGTCCTCCCCGCGCAAGGGGTGGAGCGCTCGGAGAGACTCTCGTCCGTTAAAGAGGACGTTTCTTGCGGAGGACGCTTCACGTCCTCTTTCGCCGCTTTCGTCGGAAGACGCGTATGATGTCTTTCCACCTCAGAAGAGAGGTAGGATCTCCTCCGATGAGGACGCTAGGTTGCGCGCACAGGCGCGTACACCTGAGAAACAGGTAGCTGTTTCCTTTGAGAAGGAAGGAGGCGTCCCCTCGCCCCTCTCTTCTCACAGGACCAGTCCTGCTTCCTCGTCTCATTCTTCTCCAACGAAGAACATTCTTTTGTCCCTTCAGGACCAGCTATCCTCGCTTATGGCTCGGAGGACTTGCCCAGCAGCAGTCGAAGCCTAAGCGGAGGAAGGACCTTAGTCTGCCTGTAAAGAGGACTAAGCAGTCTCCGTTGTCTTCGCCCCCTGCGTCTCGTCTTGCCGCTAGCTTCTCCTTCAGCGATTCGCCGATCTCGTTCGTCTTATAGAAGACGGCAGGACGTTCGGCAAGATGCTTGTCGGGACGCTCGCGCTAGGCAGGACGTTCGTCAGGACGCTCGGCAGGACGTTCGTCAGGACGCTTGGCAGGACGCTAGGCAGGACGTTCGTCAGGACGCTCGGCAGGACGTTTGTCAGGACGCTTGGCAGGACGCTAGGCAGGACGTTCGTCAGGACGCTCGCCGGCAGGACGCTACACAGGACGATCCGGCAGGCCGTTCTCCAGACGCTAGACAGGACGCTTGGCAGGAAGTTCGCAGGACGCTCAAGGGCCTCCCTTTCAAGACGCTTTTCGTGGGATTCTGAACAAGAATTTTTACCCCCAGACACTTTGTTACGCGCTCAGGCACGTATGCCAGCGAAGAGAGGTAAAGACGCTTCTCGGGCAGGTGGGACTGCCGCGGAAGACGCTCGTCCGCCTCAGGACGCTCTTCCATCAGCGAGCAGTAAGCGTCAGAAAGAAGACAGCAGTGATAAGGCTGCAGCTTGCAAGGAGAGGGGTCCTTTGATCTTGCCAAGAACCGGCAATAGGACGGCCTTCGCCTGACAGACGTTCTCTATTCCGTTGAGAGAAGAAGGAGAACTGGGTAGTTCGGCTGAGTCGGGTGAAGATGAACCTGCTACAGCCCCTTCTACCTCGGATTACAAAGTCCTAGTCAGACTTTTGAGGTCTTCTTTTGAGGACAAATTTCAGCCCGCAGCTCCCAAGTCTCCTCCTTCACAGTTTTCTTCATCGAAAACGGGGAAAATCCCGGAGTTCGTAGAGATGAAGACTTCTCTATCGACGAAACGTGCTTTCAAGAAGCTCCAGGACTGGATGTTAAGAAGGAGAGACCAAGGCAAGACGACCTTCGCCTTGCCTCCTACTAGACTTAGTGGTAAAGGAGGCATTTGGTATAAGACCAAGGACGAAGTGGGAGTTCGTATCCCTTCGTCGGCTCAAGGGGATTTCTCCAGCCTGGTGACTTACAGAGGAGGTCAGTTTTACCCTCTGCCAAGGTAACTTGGACCGCGTCGGAGACAGACCATCATCTGAAAGGTCTGCTTAGGAGGACGCTGGAAGTCTTCAACTTCCTTGATTGGTGCTTGGGAGTCTGGATTTACAAGCGAGAAGCCCAGATCTCTTAGTCTGGGGGAGACTGTCCCAGCGTGTTAGCATGTATGGACAAAGCCGTCAGGGATGGTTCGGAAAGAGCTAGTGTCTCACTTTGGGACAGCTTTGTTAAAAAAGAGAGCTTTGCTGTGCAACTTCACAGCTCGGTCAGTGACGCCAGCTCAGAAAGCGGACTTGTTGTTTTCGCCTCTTTCGAACCATCTCTTCCCCCCAGACTTTGGTAAAGGACCTAACGAACAGCCTACAAGAGAAGGCTACTCAGGATCTTTTGGGCCCAGTCTACAAGACGTCGGCCCGGACCTTCACATCTTCGGCTGCAGTTCGTCCGCCGAAGAAAGTAAAGCCCTTTCGTGGGGCTCCCCCCTCGAGAGCAGCTCCTCGAGGGAGAGGGTTTTCACGAGGAAGAGCTTCTCTTAAACCAAAGCCTTCCAAGTGAAAAGCATGTCCTTCAGACACCAGTCGGAGCCAGACTGAAGTATTTTGCGGGAGCGTGGAGAGAGAGAGACACGGACTCTTGGTCCCTCAAGATCGTGGAGCAGGGGTACAAGATCCCCTTTTTAGATCTTCCTCCTCTTTCTACGACTCCCAGAGACCTTTCTCCATCCTACCAAGGAGAAAAGAAGAAAGTCTTGTTCGATCTCCTTCAACAGATGATCGACAAAAGAGCGGTGGAACAAGTCGCGGACCTGCGGTCGCCAGGTTTCTACAACAACAGCTTCCTAGTGCCAAAGCAGTCGTCAGGGTGGCGTCCAGTTCTAGATGTAAGCAGGCTCAATCTTTTCGTGGAAAAGATAAAATTCACGATGGAGACGCCTCATTCTGTTCTGGGAGCCTTGAGACCGGGGCGACTGGATGGTATCCTTGGACTTGCAGGGGGGGGGGGGGACGCGTACGTTCCACATCCCGATCCACCCTCTTTCAAGAAAATATCTAAGATTTGTCTTGAACCAACAAAGTTTGGCAGTTCAGAGCGATGTGCTTCGGACTGACCACGGGCTCCGATGGTGTTCACAGTAGTGATGAAGAACGTAGCGAGATGGCTACACTCTTCGGGAATAAGAGTTTTCCCTATACCTCGACGACTGGCTGATCAGGCGTCGTCGATGAGAGAAGTGTCTGAAGGACTTGCAGTTCACTTTAGCCGTTAGCGAAGTCCCTGGGAGCTTCTGGTCAACCTCGCAAAAGTCGCATCTGACCCCAACACAGTCCATCGTGGTATCTGGGGATTCAGATGGATTCAGTGGGCGTTTTGTGAGCGTTTCCGTCCCAGGAACGTCAGCAGCTAGGCTTAGAAAAAGAATCTCAGCCTTTTCTAAAGGAGGGAGACTTGCTCGGCGAGGGAATGGATGAGTCTGCTGGGGGACAAAAACATTTCCTCGCTGGAAAAGTTCGTTTCCTTGGGAAGACTGACACATCCAGGCCCTCTACAATTCCTTCTTGGCAGACGAGTGGAAGGCAAAAGACGATCTCGATGCAGTTTTGAGGATATCGATTTCGATCAAGAACCACCTAAGATCGGTGGTTGGACGTCTAAGAAAGCTGCAAGAGGGTGTCCTTAAGTCTTTTGAGCCCAGACCTAGTGTTTATTTTCAGACGCTTCCATCACAGGATGGGAGCAACACTAGGGGGGTAAGGAATGTGTCAGGCTCCTGGAGAGGGGAACAGGTAGCCTGGCATATAAATGTAAAAGAACTGGCAGCAGTATTTCTGTCCCTGCAGTTCTTCGAAGAAGTTTTGAAGAACAAGGTTGTTCAGATAAACTCGGACAATACCACAGCACTCGCTTATTTAAAGAACCAGGGAGGTACACTCCAGGGACTTTTGTACTCCCTACGAGAGAGAGTTCTGTTCTGTGGGCGAAAAGGAAACAGGTAACGATCCTGACGAGATTCATTGCAGGTGTGCCGAAAACGTCAGGGCAGACCCTTCTTCTCAGTCGTCGACGGACCAAGTCCTCCCGACGGAATGGACCTTAGCACGAGGACGTTTGTCGAGACCTATGGACGCTGTGGGGACGTCCACTGGTAGACTTGTTCGCAACGTCAAGGAACAAGAGACTTCCTCTTTACTGCTCCCCGGTCCTGGATCCAGAGGCAATCGCGGTGGATGCGTTGCTGTGGAATTGGACGGGCCTGGACCTTTATGCCTTCCCACCATTCAAGATTCTGGGGGAAGTCATGAGGAAGTTTGCGGCCTCGGAAGGGACAAGGCTAACCCTGATCGCTCCGATGTGGCCAGCAAGAGATTGGTTTCACAGAGGTCATGTCTTTCCTGGTAGACTTTCCAAGGACATTGCCCTGGAGGAAAGATCTACTCAAGCAGCCGCACTTCGAAAGGTTTCACAAAAACCTCTCCGCTCCTGAGTCTGACTGCGTTCAGACTATCGAAAAGTTGGCCAGAGCGAGAGGTTTTTCGAAGGCAGCTGCGAGAGCAATCCGCACATGCGAGACGTGCTTCCACAAGAGCTGTTTTACCAGTCGAAGTGGGCTTCCTTCAGGGCATGGTGGCAAAAAGGAAGGAGTTTCCTCTTCCTCGACCTCTGTGAACCAGATAGCTGATTTTCTGCTATTTCTCAGAAATGTGCAGAAATTAGCGGTCCCTACAATCAGGGATATAGAAGCATGTTGTCAGCGGTTTTTAGGCACAGAGGCCTAGACCTGTCTGACAACAAGGATATTCATGACCTTTTGAAGTCTTTCGAGACCGTTCGAAGGTGCCGCAAATGAGACACCTTCATGGAATCTGGATGTAGTCCTGAAATTCCTTATGTCAACTCTTTCGAACCGCTTCAGACAGCGTCTCTTCGGAATCTGACAAGGAAGGCTCTTTTCCTAACTTCTCTTGCGACGGCTAAGAGAGTTAGTGAAATTCAAGCGTTTAGCAAGTTAATGGGCTTCAAAGGGGACAATGCTGTCTGCTCGTTGAACCCATCTTTCTTGGCAAAGAATGACCTCCTTCGAACCCTTGGCCGAAGACTTTTGAAATCAAAGGTATGTCAAGTCTGGTGGGCCAAGAACCAGAGAGAGTCCTTTGCCCGGTAAGGGCTCTCAAGTTCTACGTGCATAGAACTAAAGAGGTTAGAGGTCCCTCAGGTAACCTCTGGTGCTCTGTGAAGAGGCCAGAGTACCTTTATCAAAGAATGCAGTGGCTTTCTTTCTAAGGGACACCATTCGGGAGGCTCATTCATCTTTCCAGAAGACTGATTTGAGCCTCTTCCGAGTAAAAGCGCACGAAGTACGAGCCGTCGCTACCTCTCTTGCCTTCCAAAAGAACATGTCAATCAAGGACATCCTCGATTGTACCTTTTGGAGGAGCAACTCCGTCTTCGCCTCACATTACCTAAGGGATGTGAGAACGATCTATGACGATTGCAAATGCACTGGGGTGCCATACTTTCTGCTGCGGACACAGTATTGGGGTCCGGAAGTAGCTCTTTCTATTTCCTTAGTTTAGGGTTAAGTAGGTGGTTGTGTTTTTTAGTTGTGGGGAGTCTTTATTGTGAAGTATCCCATCCATTAGCTAGTTTAAGGGTTTGTGTATAGTTGGTCAGGTGGTGGTCAGTTGCTTCGTTGCCCTCATTTGTATGGCCTCGATGATCTTGTCACGCTGAGGTCTCGCACACCGTTGACAGATCATCCAGAGCGCACCAGCACTACAGGTCTCCACCTGGTTGGCAACTCTGTAATTAAGCAAAAGCAGCCTTACGTGACAGTAATAACATAGTATACTATACTTTGCAAACAGGTAAGGAACCAAAGATGTATCATCTACTTATTGTTAGTTTCCCAAAAAATCCTATTCTGTCTGTTCCCACCATCCGAAGGTGTGATTCAGCTATATATATATCTGTCAGGTAAGTGGCATGAACAAAATGTTATTGTTATTATACAATTAAGTTTGTTCATACTTACCTGGCAGATATATATAATTAAAGTGCCCGCCCTCCTCCCCTCAGGAGACAGAGGCATTAATAAAATATTGAATAGAAAATGGGAATGGTGTTCCTGATATCGCCTCCCAGCGGCGGGAATGGGTACTACCACCTGGCCGCGACCTGCGTGTGCCGCGAGTTTTGAAATTTCTGTCAGACGTCAGAAAATACAGCTATATATATATCTGCCAGGTAAGTATGAACAAACTTAATTGTATAATAACAATAACATATTTAACTATCCAGTATCAATATACCTACCCACCTTTTTTCTTATGCTTTCTCTCCTACCTGCCTCGCTTATAACCCTAGTCTTCACCTCGGTTTCCTAGTTTGATCTGTTATATTGCACCATTTCTTTGTATGTTTATTTTTGTCTTATAAGACAAAATAAACAAGTTATATTGTTTAATATCTTTTACGGAGTAGTAATCACTCTGTCCTTATGTTATTTAATCTTAGTATTTGTATATACTTCAGAAATGAGGGACCTAGATTTAAAGTTATCTGTAGATTATCCTTACACCTTATATTTATATATAACTATTAAAAAAGGTTGAATCATTTTATTAGTCTAATTTCACCCTTACCAGTAACACTGTAATCACCTTACCAAGCTTGTGCTTTCTATTCTCTGTTATGTTTCACGGGACGACACAGGTTAGGCCCAGAAAAGGGATTTTGACAAAGGAAAAATCTATTTCTGGGCAGTGACCTGTGTCACCCAGTGAACCCAACCCTGAATCCTCACCCGGGGAACCCAAGCTTGGGTGCTATATTCAGGAATGAAGATTGAGGCGCTAGTAGTAGCAGTAGCGGCTAGGGGGAAGGTGTTGGTACGGCTCCTCTTTGGAATGGGGAAAATTGACAAGGAAGAGAATAAATGGCAGAAGACCTGTGGTAGTGTTTCACTCGCCCAGATTTTATACCGACACCCTATTAAAGGGTGAGCGAACCGGATTTATTCTGGTATAATCCAATGTAGCTTTTCTCTTGTATATTTAGCATAATTATACCTTAGAAATGAATGCTATAGGAATGTTTCACTGGGCGACACAGGTCACTGCCCAGAAATAGATTTTTCCTTTGTCAAAATCCCTTTACTTGGACTATTACCATACAAGACTGAAAAATGAAAAGGAATACTGAGGTAACCTGTTCTCTCGTATTAGGAAATTATTGTCAGTAGTTTTTAAAGGTGAATGTGGATAGAAGAGAGGTGTTGGTGAGCAGTAGGGAAGATAGAGACAGAATAATACTACAAGAAAGAAGAGGCTCGATTGTCAAAGAGGCAGAAAAGTTTAAATACTTAGGATCTACTTTAAGCCAAGAGGGAGGATGTCAGACTGAAAATGACTGTCCCCGCCCGTGCTGGGACGGACCGACGGGCCTCCTGGGGCAGGCGGACCAGGAGGCCCACCGAGCCGTCCCGGGGCAGGCGGGCCAGCCCGCCGAGCTGCTCCAGGGAGGGCAGGCAGGCGGGCTGGTAACCCGAGCCGCACCGGGGGGAGGGCGGGCGGTGGGGCCATGAGATCCGCGCGGAGCCGAACCGGGGCGGGCGGCCCGCCAGGAGGCCCGCCGGGCTGCCCTGGTCCCTTCTAACTGGAAGCCATCTCTGAAGTGTGTTACCCAGTTCATATACTCTCCTCTCCCCCTCGATTTTTTCGTTGGTTTTCTATATTCCACTAGAGATATTTCGATTTTATCAAAACAGCAGGAAATATTCTGAAAATATTCTAACTATGCCTTGTCTCTTGGAGTTTATAAATTGCTGAAATCTCTCTCTCAGGGAATTTTTGCAGTACGTGTCTTTTTTTTGTCTGATCTCTTACTTATATCAGTCATTATCAAAAAAATGAAAACAGTTGTTGTCATTATAAATAATTAAATTTCCAGATAACTTGTCAATGCCAGTCTTATTCTTAATTAATACTAATAATTTCAGGTCTACTAATTTTACTTCAACATTAATGTCATAGGGGACAAGATATTGTCATGGAAAAAAAATTACAGATTACACTCCATATAGCGACTGGGCATTGTGATACAAAGGTTGCTCTCTCTCTCTCTCTCTCTCTCTCTCTCTCTCTCTCTCTCTCTCTCTCTCTCTCCACCCTTTTCAATGGCGGCATGCAGCTGCCCACGGCGATTTCGCGCATGTCCATTCCATTTTTATAGTTCAATGGTGATATACTAATCAACTTGAATCTCTCTCTCTGTCTCTCTCTCTTGATTAATGAATCTTGAATATGTTTCGAGACCATGTTAATTTCTTATTCGGGAGTTACGTATTAACCATCAAATACAGTGGTTAATCTCCTGCCTTCTCCACATCCAAGGACCAGTTAGTTTAATATAATTAACCTCACATCAATTCACGCTCTGTGGACTTGAAGCTTTTAGATTTAAATCATCGTTTCGTTTTATTCTGACTTATCCCAAAATTCCCCACTTTACTCTAAAGGGTATTAATGCAAGCAACCACCCAACTAATAAGTAAATTGTGAGCCATTTAAACTTGTACTCTAATTAGCAAGTTCATTTCGGCGACGGTTTGCAAGGCTTCAAAATAGTTGCTTTAGAATTAACACTCTAAAGTTATCTTCCCTCTTTAGGTTCTGAAATTAATGATTTTGTGCATCGTCCCTTTTGGTAACGTCCATTTAAATGGAAAGTTTCCCTTGTTATGTTGGCTACTCAGTTTCCTGAATACCATCTGCATTTGTTTTTGAATAATAATAATAATAATAATAATAATAATAATAATAATAATGATGATGATGATGATGATGATAATACACATTCATATGATACATACTATCCTTAAGTTAAATAATAAAATCTGAGTGGGTCTTTCTTGTTTGTCCCCCCCCGGGTGGGGCAGGGTGTTTAGGGGATCGGGAGGTTATGGGAGACATGACACATCCATCCTCCTCCTGAAAACCTGTTTGTCCGCCCCAGATGAGGGCGAGGTAAGTAGGGGGTCGGTAGGGTAGGGTAGGGTAGATATGACGACAGCGTCGGGTTCTAGCACAGCATAGCGTCCGTCATTGAGCTCGAATATAATAATAATAATAATAATAATAATAATAATAATAATAATAATAATAATATAATGAAAGTATATGTGATATAGTATATGTTTACAAATCAATGTTGTAAATTATAGTAAATAATAAATAATAATAATAATAATAATAATACAATTTCACGAGGCAAAAATATTCTTGGGAAAAGGTTTTAGAAAAATTGTAGCCTTTCCATTATTTCGAATTAATCTGAAAGCTAAAGAACTTTCTTCTTCAATTATTCATGAGACCAATTTCCCTCGTGATAAATAAATACGACCTCCTGTTGCTTTTAATATTTGCCCCTGACTGACGCTCTGGTCCGAAATGATTGAAATATGACGTCCCAATTGAAAAGGAAATGATTTTGCAATCGTGGTATTTTTAGTTCCGTATGTTATGTCAATATAAATATATTTGATTGCATTTCCTTAGTGTAAATACCGTAGTGGTCCTGATTGCTTAGATGTAATCTATAGAGAACCCATACATACATATATACAAGTATGTATATTATGTGTGAATGTGCTTTTGGCATATATTCACATGCTATTTATGGAAGATCACGATTTTATTGCGAGAGGATTTGTGGAGATTTGTGAACAAAGGGAAGAGATTTTTGATACGTGGGACCAAACTTGTATCGATAAAAAAAAAGAAAGAATATATATATATATACATATATATATATATTATATATATAATATATATCTATATATATATATATATATATCTATATATATATATAGAAATTCTTTCGTTTTTTTTCGATACAAGTTTGGTCCCACGTATCAAAAATCTCTTCCCTTTGTTCACAAATCTCCACAAATCCTCTGGCAATAAAATCGGGGTGTCTTCCAGTAAATATGCATGTGAATATATGCCAAAAGCACTATATATATATATATATATAATATATATCATATATATATATATATATATATATATATATATATATATATATAAAGCCCCTTTCTTTGAAGATGTTTTTGCTCTTTCCATTCAGTGGGAATCTTCGGGAATTTACGAACATAAATTCGGTCGACCTCAGGTGAATGAGGGAGCAATTCTATACTTGACCTTACCTGATTTATTTGTCTCCTACTTTTTTTTATTTGGATTATTATTTTATTCGCCCTTCTCCCCCACCCCCCTTTGAACGTTGTCGCGAGAAAGAGGTCATTTATAGGCTTTCTGATTCCCTGCAAGTCCCACAAGAGGTGAGGTTGCAAGCCCCACACCCATTTTCTTATCCCCATTTACAGCAGGGGTCTACTAGGGGGTGGGCTTCAGACCGAGGCGATCCACAGACTCATCAAACGTGGGATGAGCGCTGCACTACTCGACCAAGATGCTCGTTTCGGCTAATTGCGTCTTCCAAACTGAGGCACTGAGATTATCATACTGCTATGCCAACCTATCCTGTGTATTTCAATATTGAGACATTGTCAGTGATTAGATTGGTAGGAACACATTCACACACCCACACGCCGCGCGCATGTATACATTACATACATACATACATATATATATATATATATATATATATATATATATATATATATATATATATATATATATATATATATATATATATATATATATATATATATATATATATATATATATATATATATATATATATATAGAAAGAGAGAGAGAGAGGTGTTTTTTACCTATCAATCCAAACAGCTCCCCAACTCCCCCCCATCCCCCCCACCCCAGCCCCTATTTTTCTCTTTCTCTGTTAGCAGGCACAAGTTATGTAAGGGGTCAATTACAGAGTTAATCACCATCCCCATCCCCATAAAAAATTAAACAGATGTGAAGCAATTAATGTCCGTATCACCTCCCACCCGGATCCTGTAGAAGTTTTTTCTACAGTGAAATTCAAGGATGCTGCAGATATATATGTGTCTACGTATGACGCCGTCATCATTCATACAAATGGCGCTGTGAACCATTCAGAATTATTTTTTTATGGCTTCGTTCAGGAATTGTTTTTTCCAACAGCAAATGTAAAACATTCTTTTGACACTCGAATATTCAAGTAACCTTTTTTTTATGTAAGTTTTTTTTTGTGGGGGGCGGGGGGGGGGGGGGGGTGGTGGTGTTGGGGAGGAAGTATTTCGTCATTGAATAAATGTAGCATTTTGTCGGTGATAGTAATACATATATTTGTTTTTGAAAAATTGGGCTTTTCGATAGGAATTATTGCTTTGTTGTTATAGGCCAAGGAATTTTTTTTTTACCAGGCAAATATTAAAAAGGTCGTTAGTAAGAACTAAAGTCAATTCAGAATACTTTTTCTGTCAATAAACGAAACCTTACTTTTCAGTATATGGTGGGATAGAAGATATTATGGACCCTCAAAATGTGAATATATTTATACAATATACTAAGGCGTATATTTTACTTGCCGAAAAATTCAACAGAACGCTGAAATTCAAATATGCGAATTGTTCTCTGTCGACGTCAAAATACCCATGTTTTTCTGAGTTATTTTATGATAACACACAATGCGTAATTATTTTGTCCGTTTACATATATATATATATATATATATTTACTGACTGTTGTAAGGAAGCTAATGAATGAAATGTATAAGAAGAAAAGGAGGAAGAATTAGAAGGAAAAAATAAGGAAAACTGGAACTGAGCTGACTTGTTAGAAAGCTGATGAAGGTAAGGGATGGGAATCGAGGAACACCTGAAAGAAAAATTGAAAAATAGAAACTTGATCGAACGCAGTAAGGAAATTGATAATAGCAGGAAGGAGAAGAAAGAGAGGAAAGCCAAGAAACAGAGGAGTAGAGAAAACAAGTCCTTTATTTGACATCAGTAAACATCCCTGACAGGATACGAAGGAGCCGGGGCTATGAGAGAGGCAGTTGCCCCCCCCTCCCCCCCCCCCCCCCCCCCCCCCACCCGCCCCAACCCACATCAATCCCTGTCAGGAACAAATCACGATGATCCGTATACGCCCTAGAGACGCCATTTTTTCTTCTTCTTATTCTCTCGCTCTCGTTGGCGGTTGGGGAGAGAGATGTCCCTGGAAAGACTCATCTCTTTATATCTATGGGAGAAGAGGAAGAGGTGGAATGTACCTTTGATAAAGGGGGGAAAAATATTCAATAATGCACTTCTAATGCAGACTTGAAAGAAAGATAATTATTTGTATAATTTTTTTTTTTCAGTTTTTTTATTGAAGCAAAATTAAAACCTGTATTTAAAACTTTTTTGGTTGGAGGAAATTTTTTCTTATCTATTATGTAGTGCAATCGTCACTTCAACAACAAGTAAACCGGCGGAAAGGAAAAGAAGGAAGGAAAAAAAGAAAGAGAGGAAAAGACGGGAAATGACTTGAGCTCTATTTCTGTCTTTCATGAATTCATCGAGAGAAGAGAAGATCAGTCTGTCAACTTTGTCAAATATTCTGTGTACCATAAGAGACGTCGGGTTTTAATGCTTTCCCTGAAGTGGAGTTCCGTGGGAAAGTGGGAAATAATAAAGGAACAACAGAAGTAATTTATTTATGAATGCAAAATTAAGTGTTCCATCTTAGAAAGCAGGTAAATACAGTGACAGACATGAAATGTGTATAGAACTACATTATGTTCCATTTCACCTACGGGTTAATCTCCACTGCCCAAAATAAAATTATTTTTCATATTTTTCAGTAATAAAAACATTAAAAGATTTTTATTGAAAATGAAAATTACATTTTTATATAAAAAATGTCCGTTAGTAGTACGAATATAACTCAGTATTTGAATGTAAAAAAAAAAAAATCTCCCCTCTGTTCGCAAAGCTCCCTAACCCCTTCCGGAATTACTCTGTGATCGCTCGGTAAACATCAATGGGATTCATGGCATTCCAATGCACGCACTCACTTTATATATATAATGTATATATTGTACATCCTTTTTGAATGAAGATATACTGGATAATACTAAATTTTATTTCGAGCTGAAGTGAGAACGGCAATCTATCTCTGGTTGCAAGAACGATTTTTTAAAAATAAAATCAGTTTGCTATCATTATATCAGCACATCAGAAACTACACTGCTTACAATAATTTTACTAATACCGCCACTATGTTTAGTAGTCACCGCTTCTAATGTTTCTACTTTTAGTAATATCAACCATGAATCCTTATAGACACTTAAAAGACTTTTGTAATGCTTCATTGCAGATTTGAACTGCTATTCGAAGTCTCGTTAACAGTACGTTGAATTTAACCGTTCAACAATTGTTGTGCATTGCAATGGTGCAATAGGACATCCGAGCTCTGAATGTGCAATTTTGTGGATTGGGAAACAATTAGGTCGTATACTTTGGGCGAATTCCCGAAGTAACAGCTTTGCATTAATTTCAGAATGGATAACCAAATGGCTACTTTACAGGAAATTGTCGTGCAAATTTTTTCATGATATCTTAAACCCATTGCATTAACAAAGGTTAAATGTAATATTTAAAGTTCTGATCTCCAAGTTACGTTGATAGTCGCTGGGTAGTCCTTCAAGAGTCCAACTTAGGTCCCTCAAAGTCCCTCGATAGTCTGATAAACAGTCCCTTAAAAGTAACAAAAAATAAATAGAATAAATAATTAAAAATCCTTCACATGTCAACCCAAAGCCCCTCGAAGTTCCTCGAAGGACAAACAAAAGGATCTCTCAAAAGTCCTGCAAGAAAGTCCCTCAACAGTCATTCACAGAAATGAAAGTCCACTCGAGTAGATGCGTTGTAAGTTACTGTAAATGTTAGGCCACAGAAGGAGTTACAAGGATTATAATGCCCACCATCCGAGGAGACATCTGTGCTCACTTATCTCTATGAGCAGGTTTTACTGTTCATTCACATTGTCCTAATGATTTGTCTAGCTTTCTTTAAAACTCTTCCACACTGTTCCTATTTACAAACTTCTGGTGGCAGTTAGGGGACTAAAATATTCGCTTCTCAGTGGAGAGAGAGAGAGAGAGAGAGAGAGAGAGAGAGAGAGAGGAGAGAGAGAGAGAGAGAGAGAGAATTACACTCAGCATTCAAACAACGTAAGAGTCATTGTCATATTGAATCACAGTCACAGCTCGGCATGAGAGTCACGCTATATGGCATTTGATTCCCCTTTCCCTCTAAATGCATTGCAGGCAAAACGTTGTTGCCTTGCAATAGCAATAACGAGGCATCATCCAGAGAAGCACAAGGCGATGACGTCAGTCCTGCCGAGGATTCCGATAAAACAACACGACAACTAAACGTTGATGAAGTCTCCCATAATCAACTCAAATAAAATTACGTTTCATATGGAAACTGTTTAATTGTCGTTGTGTAATTATCAACCTATATTTGGGAAGTAGTATTTATTCCAAATTCGAGGCGAGAAGTTCCAGGTACTTGATTATAAGTTTCTAGATTTCGCATAAATATGAATATTTCTTAAACCAAGAACTATCTACCTATGAGAAACTGTATTGGGTTAAACAGTACTATACGGGATGCTTGAACGACAAGCTGCAACTCTTTCATAAGCAAATCTTATGTAGATAAAAGTATGATTTTCACCCTAACGGCGATATTTTCATGTCATGAAGACGCTAACCACCAATGATCGATCGGTATAGCAACCATCGTGGCGGTCAGAAGAAAACCAATCAGCGGGCAGTACGTGACTGTACGTCTGCCAAACGCCTCTAGTTAAGTTGTTACCAATGCAGTATTTATCTCAAGTTATTTCACGCCGGAGGACTGAAAATATTACGCAATTTTGTGCGATTTTCATTCATTTTACTAATTGTTGACCTCTTCCCAGTCCAGTGTACGATAATGTGAAATGTCGCTTTGATTTAAGGATGATGAAACGAATGAGCAAATGCCAAAATGAACGCTCACGTAAATTATTTATGAATTATTTCTATGTGTTTCTGCTGCTCGTGATTCATCAAGTTGGTAAATCTTGTGAAGTGATATCATGGGGTGAACTCGATGATTGTGTAACAGAACATAAAAGATAGCAGTAAAAATATGCCTAGGAATGAAGCCGTAATGTAGTGCAGGTGAGTTCTGGTGTTGTTGATAAACCTGAAGTTGAGAAGTGTTAGGAAGGTTAATTTATTAACGAACCTCCTTGATTTGAAAAATATTGATCCAATGGTATACACAGAGCGGTATCCACATTATCTAATGATAAACAGTTGTTGAAACCATCATTATCTTATTCGACTGTTTTGTGAAGACAAACGAGCCGAATGATGCATAAATAAGAGGAAGTGATACAGAAATCAGGTTTATATTTTATTTGGGTGTCTTGCAGTTCCAGTTGCCAGATCGATCTATACCACACTGCCCGAAAATAAAAGCCTCAGAAGTATTTCCCATTTGTGAGGGCTTCAGTCCTCGTTCCCCTTATTCAGTACTCGGAAGACCTTCGGGGGGAGGGCTGCCCCATGACTCATTAGGATGAGCTGATAGAAGTACGTTTGTTTGTTTGTGGTGTTTTACACGTCGCGTGGAACCAGTGGTTATTCAGCAACAGGACCAACGGCTTTACGTGACTTTCGAACCACGTCGAGAGTGAATTTCTGTCACCTTAGATACACATCTCTTACACCTCAATGGAATGCCCGAGAATCGAAACTCGCGGCCGCCGAGGTAGCAAGCCAGCACCATACCGACCAGGCCACTGAGACGCTTGTAGAAGCACGTAGCCTCCATAAGGAGGGACTCGAGATTTTTACGAAGAGTGAGGACTGATGCACTGATGGACGGATAGACCGATGGATGAGGCAAGGATGAGGATGGTACTCATGGGAGAACAGCCATCGCTTCTCTGGCTGTTGTTGTGAGTGTTCCGATAGTGATCCCTGCATAGGTCCTAAAGGTGGCATCACCTGAACCATATTGTAATGTTATATTGTCAGGTGTTCATGTATTGCTCGCTCTTTTGCTATTCGTTCATTCGCCTGTTCGTTTGTTGTTCGTTCATTGCAATACCATAATTATTCACATTAGAGATTAAGGCATCTTTCTCTTACATTTATTCATTTTTATTTTCCTCGTGATAAAGCATTGTATACTGTAGATGGTTTTTTGATGCATTTCCCACTGACTAGTCATTAGTGAGGCATAATTAGATTGCGAGTTGATCATGTTTGACAGTTTTAAAAAGCGAAAATGCATATGAATTCTATCTTTCCTTTTAAAAGAAAATGTATATAAAACTGTTTTAAAATGTGCAAGAAACTGATTTAAAAAATTATACGTCTTACTTTTTAAAAAAGGTTAGGTATAGTATACTGTCTTTATGCCGAAGGAGTTTAGTTTCCCTAAGTTTAAAATGTTGTTAAGCGGCCGATTACGAGAACTGGAATTTTTTTTTGCAAAGTTTAACGTTTCTCTTATAAAATGCTTTTATTTCATAGCAAAGGTTTCCTTTGATGTTTGGGTTGTCTTTGATATAATATATAATTTTAACATCAGTATCTATGAGTGACATAAATACACGACTACAGCTTTTCATTGATAAGATATACTGCCTGGGTGAGTCAAGGCAGCATCAACGTCAAAACTCTTTGTGGTTATCATTAAGTGTCATTAGTAAATCTAAATAAATCTTTGCTAATATCACTAAAGTAATGTATGCACGCATGCGCACTACGATGATGTACTAGATGCAAAAACAAGTTACCCGGAATTTCATCTTCAGTAATTTCATTTTTGCCTCCGCTCACTGATCGGGTTGTGGGATTTAGGTCTAAACAAAAGATTGTGTTGTTTTTCGTGGTGTTACATAAAGCGCTGGCCTTATGCCAACACGGGCTCTTGCTCCTAGAGCAGCATTGTAACCAAAGTACAGAATAGGGAAACACTTACAAACAAATGAAGATCGTTAACGGCTGTGAAAGCCACTTGAGTATTGGAACCTGAACGCTGGAACTAATGAACTGCTGCAAGGAGAATCATCTAAGGAGTCGGTTGAGTCCTTCCTGATTGAACACTTTCTGGGCAGTGAAGTGAACACCTTCCCTTCGGAGGTGAGGATATCCTGATATTCTGATACTCCCTTACAGACGAGTAACGGATATCACTGAAGGTCTGCTTGCTTCATGATCCCATATATAGCTTTTGCATTCTCAAGAGCTAGTGGTATATTGTTTATTATTAGCGTCTTCTCCAGGATATCAAGTACGCGCTGGGCTTTGTAAATAGTATATACCCTCATTATGGTTTTTGCTCTGTTTTGGTGTTGCCCCGGGGTTAGTTTGGATGCTGAATAGAGGCGGACTCAACTGTTTTTCTTAAATAGGCTTTTTGGTCACATCTCGTCTCCTTTGTTTCTCACTTGTGTGCCTGATTAATAGGAGGACAAATAGGCTAATTCTTGCGTGGAACCTTTCGTTT
>NC_087215.1:9733565-9738565 GCF_015104395.2 Macrobrachium nipponense | reverse complement strand
ATATATCTATATATACATATACATACATATATATATATATGTATATATATATAAATATATATATATATATATATATCATATATATATATATATATATATATATATATATATATATATATATATATATATATATATATATATATATATATATATATATATATATATATATATATGACTAGTTATCATGAAAGGTATATATCATCACACTTTATGTTTTGTCTGACCTTAACGAGCGAGAGACAAGATTTAGGTATTTTTAAGCATACAAATCCTTTTTGTAGCAAGGGGACTTCTGTACTTTCTTTGTTCTGTCATGGTTTGAATGTGTTGTACGTGGATTTGCAGGATATATGATGCTTCAAACGAAAGCTTTAAAAGTAAGAAATATTATGTCTTTATATAAAAAAATCAAATGAAATTTTCATTTATTCGGGTTGCGATGCTGCCGGTATTTCACAGCGGATAAAAAAAAAAAAACAATTCCAGGAAATCGTCATGGAATAGGATTCTTCCTAATTCCAATTCCATTCCAGAATATCAATGGAAATATGTGTGATATTCATTTGCAATGTACCAGAAATGGGAATAACGCTCACTCTGGTATTAATTTTAATAACAATTATTAAAAAAAATAATTGCTTTTGTGGGTATGAAATTTACTTTCGGTGCATGGAATGTTGCCAGCTGGAAATGTATCAATATTTGGAACAATAGGACTCAAGAAACTGCATTTCGTAACCACGTGTATTTTGATTCATTGCACACACACACATACACACACACACACACACACACACACACATATATATATATATATGTGTGTGTGTGTGTGTGTTTGTATGTATGTATGTACGTATGTATGTATGTATGTGTACTACCACTAGATATCTTTCTTAAGGGAAATAAAGAAACATGATTATTTCCCAACTGATTGTTCCTTTTTTCAGATATTACTAACTGCCATTGTAGATTGACATATATTAAACAACAGGGTTTGCCCAGAAAGGCATGGAAATGTTTATATGTTGTACATATGATACTTACAGGTAGGGGCTCTTTCACGTTTTCTTAAAAGATAAATTCTCTCTCTCTCTCTCTCTCTCTCTCTCTCTCTCTCTCTCTCTCTCTCTCTCTCTCTCTCTCTCTCTCTCTAGAATAGTTAAATTACAGGAGTCACGTCATTTCATTTTTTACACAAACCCAAAATTGTCATTTTATAAACACCCCCCCCCCCGCCAAACACACATACACAAAAAATTCCACTACCAAAACATTTAGACGAAAACAAATCTACAACAGAAACGGAGTAAATCTCCGAAGTGTGAATACAAGAGTATTACAAAATATCGTTATTTGTAATCCTCGCTTACTTACACGCAAATGGTACAAAGCATCACGAAAGATAACTGTCATCAATGAAAGAAGGGAAGGATGAAGAAGAGAGTCATTTGCATTCGTGATTGGAAGCCTTTTGTGGAAATTCACCAGCGTCAATATATGGTTTGTTGTCACGGTCAACATTTCAGCAAATGAATATCATAAACTACATAAAGCGATCATCAGTTAATTTACCGTGTATATTATAAAGGCATATTTACCGTGATAAAATTCATATATCGTATATTTTTTCTTGGAGATTCGTTGAAAGTCTTTTGTGAATTAGGCTCAATATTTATACATATTTTTCGTAGTTTTTTGTCCTACACACACACACGTACCCATGAAATTCCGCTGCATGTTCCATTTTGGTTTTTTAATGCAAACAGTTCCTAACGTGTCCTTAACATCGTCGTAACGAAAACGATAAAAAATTTTCATTACCCTCTCTCAGTGGCGTGGGCGGTATGGTCTTGGCCTGCCACCTCGGTGGCCGCGAGTTCGATTCTAGGGCATTCCACTGAGGGGTGAGGGATGTGTATTTCTGGTGATAGGAGTTCACTCTCGACGTGGTTCGGAAGTCACGTCAAGCCGTTGGTCCCGTTGCTGTATAACCACTGGTTCCATGCAACGTAAAAAACAACCTTACAAATAAATTAAACCTTTACACAAATGAATTGAGTCTAGACGTGGATTCGATATTTTAATAGGTGTGTCACATTGTTGTGCCCAGTTCCTTTCCATTTGATGGTGGGTTTTACAGAGAAATTCGGTTGTAGATTGGGCAGTCCACTTAGCCCAGGCGTAACGAGCCATACAAAATGCATTTTGAAACTGTAACAATTAAACCTATTAAGCTCGGAGATGGTATGGTCTCCATGATGCATGTGGGTGACATTTAAACTCTTGGAATTGGAAAACTTCGATTCGTTCTTGGACAGATAAATAACCTTCTACCGAACATAAACCTCAAAGCAGAATGAGAAAAGGACAACAGAATTCCTCACCTCCATATCTTACTGTAATGGGCGGTATGTTTGTCCGTCCTTCTGTCATTCAATCAAGGCCAAACGGCTGGGCCGATGGGCATGAAACTTGGCGGGGTTATAGTGGGTACCTCCAAGATGGATTATAATGAGGTTTCATCCTACTCCCCCCCCCCCCCCAACCCCCTCCGAAGGGGGTTTGGGTGAGAAGGGATTCCCTGAAACGGGGCTGGTTATGCCCGTAGACATAATTTCTGTATACATATGTTTGCTAGTTCCCATAATTGCGTCTGTCACAGACTTCAAGTTCACAGTATGCAGGAGACCTTCATTGTCAATAACTTATACCTATGGAGGGTGGGGCCGTGTTAGTGTCGTTAACGCACTTCGCGTGGCGCACTGTAGGCATTATTACAGGTTGTTGGCAGCGTCCCGTCGGCCCTTAGCTACACCAACTTTTTAGCCTTTTTCTTCGCCACCTTTTCAGCTTCCTTTCTTCAGTCTTGCTGTCCAACACCTTTAACTATTACTTTTCAAACAATGCAACTGTGGGGTTTCTCCTGGTTTCACCTTCGGGTTGTTTTTTTTTATTTTTTTTTTTTTTTATTTTTGCTTCATATTCCCCCGTTCACTGTCGGAGACAAATAATTCATCAATTAAATCAATATCTTGTTTCCATTTCTAGACATCGCGAAGCGACTAACTTGACCTACCCCAATGAGGATATTATTCCCGTTGACATAAATACCCGACCTCGCCTTATGAAATTCATTTAATTTTTATTTAACTCCCCAGTGGAAACAGATGTGAACAACAAAGCATTTAATGAATTTGTGCATTTTATTTTCGTAACGTTTATATTGCATGAGCTGCTGTCACTCTTCCGATGGTTTGATTGTGTATTTCCGCTTCTGATGTTGTCGCTGGAATATTTTTGTCCCTTTTTTACCCTCAAAGAGACATGTATATGTTTTTTTTATGTCAACACTGGCATTAACACATTGGACTCCAGGTATCAGAGGAGGCGTGTTTCCATTATTGGGTAAAATTGACCTTCACGAACTTCTGTGCTAACTGGAATTGTAACAGGTATTTTTGTGCATGAATTTTTATCGGATATTTGTATATTCTAGTGCCTGGTATATATATATATATAATATATATATATATATATAATATTATATATATATATATATAATCTATATATATATATTCATATACGTAAATGAAATTACTCGGATACCTATAACTTTTAATGACTGAACTAATCGGAAGAATTTCCCTAAACCTAATTTCTAACCCGACCTGAAATTTATTTTATAAAATATTTATCTTCACTAATAAAGAGAGATGACTATTTTTTTTCCTTCTCGATTTTCATGATTTAGTTTCCATTTATCCCTTTATTTCTTCTTCATAGATTCATAGGTTTGCTACAAAATTAAGTGCAAGAAATGCTTGGAAATGACGTATATTTATTCTTTTTCTTAGTTTTGAAATATAAAAGAAATTGTTAAAAAGATGCATTTTGGTCGTTCTCTTCCAGTCGTATGTTTATTACACGTTTAATGCTTTATATCTAAGAAGTGAAGTAAATATTAAAAGAGAAAAATGCATTTTGTCCTTTATTCAGTGGTCTTCTATTTTTGTTTGCAATTCATGAGAGAGAGAGAGAGAGAGAGAGAGAGAGAGAGAGAGAGAGAGAGAGAGAACTGCAAAATACAAGCCCACCCCTTTCGCCTTCTCGGACAGTGTCTTTCTACTGCCGCTTCCACCTCTGCTGATGAAATTAATACATTCATAAAATCCACTTTACCTTCTCCTCTCTCTTGTTTTTCTTCTTCCTCCTATTCTTCTTCTTTCGCTCCGGTGTCGTTAAGTCTTACATAACTCCTTCCTTTAATCACCTTCCATTATCTGAAGGCGTCTGGGGTCTCGAGCTGACACCCGTAACTTGACAGAACCCCCTACCGAGGCCCGATGACTGTTCCCTTCTCTCTCCTTACCCCCCATCCCACATACCCTCCACCTCCCCACACCCTGCCTCCGCCCTCATCTCCCCCTCCCAAGTATCTTCATCAATGTTTTGTTGTTGTTTAAAGTTGTTGCGTCTTAGACATGATACTGCCTTCAGGTTGTTTCTTCTCGTGGCTGTATATTTTTAGGGCTGAAAATGGATTAGCCTGTTTATTGCTTGTGGTTATGAATGAGTTTCTTCACGAAAATTGTTCATATAATTTTTTTTACGTTCTTTAACCTAATTTCATAGACGTAAAGCAGAAATTGCTTTCGTCTGCATGCACAAAGGTTGATGTGAGTGTGTAGTGTTGAAGAATGAAATGATATAATTCATATCTTCTTACATCATAAGTCAGTGCGTGAAAAAACATGCATATTATGCATGTTTTTTTCATGTGTGTCTTGTAACTAGTATTTTATTATCAACACACACACACACACACACACACACACATATATATATATATATATATATATATATATATATATATATATATATATATATATATATATATATATATATATATATATATATATATATATATATATATATATATTATCTACACACACACCGAGAGTGCATATGAATATCTGGAGAATTCCCCTTATTTAAAATCG
>NC_087215.1:9718565-9721065 GCF_015104395.2 Macrobrachium nipponense | reverse complement strand
ACACCCGTGTTCATATTCCCAATACGCAAATTGTGATGTCGTAAACAAGAACCCGTTTTCCACGGCCTGTGAAGCCGTATTCCTCTCGTATTGGCCTACTTTCCCAAGTTGGTCATCAGTGCCTTTGCCTAGATATCGCTTTATATCTGAATTATAGGTGAGTATGATAAGTAAGTGGCACTAAAGAGAACGGTTTCCCATTCACGACGGGAGTGCCACATTATGTGTCTGGGATGTGTAGTCCCCCTGTTGACTGCGAGGAACTCGTTAAACGGCTTTTATTGATACTGATGCTAGGTCTAGTTCTTTTAGGTTATTCTTCAGAGTGGTCGTTATTATTATTTTTTTTTTTTTATTCAGTTAATTTGGATATTTAATTTTTGTTAGTAATTTAGTGATTCAGGTAATTAAATGACTTCATTATTTCCATCAATTAGTTTTTTTGTAGCAGTTCAGCAGTATATACAATTGATTACATTGCAAATTTTGGTGATAAATCTGTACGCAAAATTTTATCTACGGTTTTCTTCACTGAAGTCTTCGTTAATTTCTCAGTAAAACTAAGTGTAGTTTATGCTATACTGCAGATTTTGCTGACTTCTCGGTGTTCAACTCCTTTTAAAACCGTTATAATCTAACATAAAACTTCGGTTACCATTTTACCTATTCCTTCGTATTTACAATAATGCTAATATCGTACCAACACTCAATTTTACTGCGTATATGCCAACAAGGAAATTAGCATAACAGGAGAGAAGATAACCAACGTTTATCAAAGGAGTCGAATATCATGAGAAGAAAGATTCCGAACCGGTGCTTTTGCGACTTCGGGAGCTTCTTATCTCTCAGAGCGAAGGTATTTCATGAACGAGAGTCGAAGACCACTCGTATGATATCGGACGCAGAGACTCGACCGCTATACGCCATATCCTACCAGCCCCGCTATAAAGTGGCAAAACACTATACGTGCTGGAATAGTCAGGGATACGGCGAAAAGGGAATTGGTTTCCTTTGTATGCCAGGAGCTCTCTCTCTCTCTCTCTCTCTCTCTCTCTCTCTCTCTCTCTCACGTAAAATATGCACGCCAACAAATATACTAAGCATCTGTCGTGTTAACAGTAAATAGCGAAGAGAAAGTTCATATGCAACCGAAGAAGTTTCTCCGCTTTTTTCCTTTCTAACTTTCTTTTCTAACTTTCCTCTTGAACTGCCATCTCCATTAATCACCGGAAAAGAAAGGTCTCCTCCGAAGAGGAAATTGTAGTATAATCCTTCCTAAGTGATAAGTAACAGAGAGAGAGAGAGAGAGAGAGAGAGAGAGAGAGAGAGAGAGAGAGAGAGAGAGAGAGAGAAGGAGGGGGTGGGGTGCACTGGAAAACTTAGAAGATTTCCAGTGTACTGTATGCTATCTTTTTTTTTTTAATCTTTAACAACACACCAATAAGTATCGATCGAACTTTATGGTAATGAATTGAAGCAACAAGAAAAAATAAATAAATAAATAAATAAAAATAAAAATAGAGTTAAAAGCACGAAAGTTTTAGGAAGCCATAAGTGGGATTTCTATGATTTAGTTTTCGTGTCACAGTTCATTCCAAATGGTTTCACAGTCATGCAAATAAGAAATATAATCAATTTAATTTTAGCACTTTCTAAGAAAACGCCTCTTGTAACAAATAATTTTCTTTTTTTTTGTCAGTTTGCTCTGCCAAAGTAGATTGTCTCCTTACAAAGGAAGGCACAAACAAACAAACACAAAACACATTCCCCTGTTTACGTGGTCATTGTTTGCCCAAGTAATGTCTCCCTTTCTCTGGCAACTTAAAAAGATTCTCCGTCCCACACGGACGAGTAAACAGCGCTTGTAACCTCCCATTAGCAGTATTGCAAGAACTTTTCAACAACAGCAGCGGAAAACGTAAACAACAACAAAGTCAACAGCCCAAACAACGACAGAGGCAGCCTGTAGACAGGATATGCAGAGGAGGTAAACAAGCTTCGATGACCTTCCTGAAAGGTCGGCTCTTTTTACGAAAGGAACCAGGTCAGGAATTTCGCGTGCGAAGGCAGTGTTTGCGACAATTTGCACTTTATTTATTTATTTATTTTGGTTGTTATCAGTAGCTAATATTGTCTACAATTATTTGTATATCTGTCTGTATACTTGCACAGTACTATCATAACAAATTAAAATTTCGTAGAAATCAACTTTGAACCATGATGCCACTGGTGTTCTCTCTCTCTCTCTCTCTCTCTGTGTCAAAGACCTCTAGTTATGAGACTGAAGAGAAAAGAGAAGCTTCATCGAAGCCCAGAGGAGACTCCAGCGATCCTGAGGACAAGGTTCATATCAGCTGCCCAAGAATCACTGAAGATTTATGGAAGCTTCATGGACGAGACTTCATGATTAAGTCACAAGGAGGAGGAGGAGGAGGAGGAGGAGGAGGAGGAGGAGGAGGAGGAGGAGGAGGAGGAGGAGCCTTCGTGGAGTTGCTTCCCC
>NC_087215.1:9703565-9713565 GCF_015104395.2 Macrobrachium nipponense | reverse complement strand
ATTATTATTATTATTTATTATTATTATTATTATTATTATTATTAATTGATTATATTCAGGAAGAATATAATTATTATTATATATTATTATTATTATTATTATTATTATTATTATTATTATTATTTTTGTTCTAAAGAGTCCACAATAATACAAAGTTGTAAAAGTCCGTGTATAATTTTGAAGAATTACAGAAAGCTTTCGAACCCTTCCCAGGGGTTCATCTTCAGTCCAAATGAATAATAAGTTACAAGTACAGAGGTAAATTTAAAAACAAGAGACGTTGAGATCGTTGACAACGGTCGTTAGCTCGTTAATGGGCCAGGTGAAGAAAAAGAGGGAGGGTAGTTAACAACTACTAGGTGATACCCTCTCCCCATCAATCCTTCTGGCTGCAATCCTGTTGGATCTTCGTACAGGTTGTTGCCAACATTGCATGAAGTCCTTCATCCAAGGGGGTAGATTGGGCACCGTTATCAGACTCCCCCGGGGCAGCGTTACCTGGACTGGAAGAGGCAAGGCAGAGGCAGCATCAGGAGAGGGAAAAACAGAGCCTGTCCTGCAGTAAAATCTTTTAAAAACATACTAGTAATATAAAAATTAACAAATGGGTCTTCGTTGACAAAAGACTTGTTTCCTTTGAATGATTCTCCCAAACTTATAGCAGCTCCCTCGACTAGTCGTCTGACATTTACATTGTTACTTTTAAAGATAATTTTAGCCTCGTTCCAGTTGGGTCTATGATAATTCCTGAATGCATGTGCTACTATTGCGCTGTTTTGTGATTGTAGTTTTCATAAAGCTCTCTTATGTTCGCCCAAATGTATATCTAGAATCCCATCCACTTTCACCAAAATATTTTACTATTACAATCCATACACGGTAGTTCGTAAACGCCTGGGACTATGGGATGTTTTATCATTGTTATTGTTTCTTACGAGGAAACGTCTTATTGTATTTTCATATTTGAAACACAATTTTAGTTTCCTTCTGACTTTTGTTGATATGTCCACTTATATTCTTTAACTTCTGGATTAAAGGGAAGGGACAAATATCTTTTTTGGTTTTTCCTCGTATTATCTCCTCAGTCCATAGAACGACTTCCTCGCTCGCGAAATTGCTTTCTCAATGAAGTGGAGGGAGATATCTGAGACTTCTAAAAGTAGCGTGACGTTGTTTAAGTGCACCATCTATATATTTCGGAGTCGCAAATTCTGAATGCGCGTAAAGCAAAATTCATAATAATGTTACTTTTTATTTCTTTCTGAGTGAAAAGAATAAAAGTGGACATAACTCTCGGAATTGGTAGATTTCCGGTAAACTGAAAATTGGATACCTCTGGCTATTACAATCCCTGTACACTAAAACATCTAAAAATAGTAATTTAGAATCCACTTCTACTTCTGTTGTGAACTTAATTGATGGTAAAATGCTATTTGCTATTTCTACTAGTTTTCTTTAGCTTTTCATTCGGTACCTTTAAAAATGATAAAAATGTCATCCACATATCTCGCCCATAAAACTGGTTTCGTTTCTTCATTCATCACCTGTTTAAAAATTTTCTTTTTCCACAAACTCCATGCAAATGTTAGCGAGGACAGGGGTGGGCAGAGGAGAACCCATGGCTACACCTTCTTTTGAGCAAATCCCTGATTATTGAACTGGAATACAGTGGACGAGACACATAATCTGATAAGGGAGAAAACTGCTCTGCGGGAATGGGGAAAGTCACATTACCTTGATCATGTTCTCCCTTCCTGTAAACTTTGTGATCACATAATCAATAATGGAACGTTGGTAAATAATGCCGTAACATCTAAGCTCACCATCCTCCATCTACCCAATTACTATCTTTGACCCGCTGTATAAACTGGAATGAATGCTGTAAATGAGACTTGAGAACGTTGCCAAGAAACTGACTAAGAACCTGAGCAACCACTCTGTTAATGTGTTTTGCGGTGAACCACAAGCAGGGAAACTGAATCCATTTCCAGAGGATTAGGGCCTAAGCGTCTCCATCCCCTCTCCCCCTCCCCCTCCCACTCCCCTCCTCCTCCTTCCTCCTCCTCCTCCACTCAGCCAGTTTGTCGATTCCATGACTTCGGTTCCCTTTGATCTGTAACGAGGCTGTTTTGGGACCAACTCACTTTCATATTGAATCTAAACAGGATCGAAATCCTTCTGGAGCTCTTCCCCCTTATTTTACACGAACGGAGATCTGCATTTACATATACCTTTCTGGTTCTTATTCTTTTCTCTGATATGTAGTTCGTTTCTATTTTCATATTAATACGTCGAAGATTGGTTGGGATACTTACCTTTGTTTTAAGATCTGTAAAGTGATTAAGAAGTTTCCTTATTGTTTTAGTGCGAACTTTTACCATTTAAGGATAAAGTAAGTGGCGATTAACATTAGAAAACACGGAAGGTCAATTTGACTAAAACATATATAGTTTATTCATTTACAAATGTCACGTATAGTTATGGCCACAGTGACCTAACAACTTCAATTTCTTAATCTATTTGGATACTTTGCACTGAATGCATTGAAATCCAAAAAGGAAACGAATATAGAATTCCTCTCTCCAAGGTGGGATTCGAACCCTCTCTTGTTATAGTAAATTCACATCAACCGTGCATATGATATCTAGGTCCGTCCCTTACGACGCTCCTGATTGGCTGTTGATAAGCCAATCAAAGGGCTGGAAACTCTCAGTCTCTCTCGAGAGTTCACAGAGGCAGGATGTATGTTCCACTTCTCCTGAGGGATACGTCTGTCAACAGTATCCCTCAGGAGAGGTGGCACATACATCCTACCTCTGTGAACTTTCTCGAGAGACTCAGTTTCCAACCCTGTGATTGGCTTATCAACAGCCAATCAGGCGCGTCGTAAGGGTAACGGACAGGCCTGGACATCAGATGCACGGTTGATGTGAATCTACTATAGCAAACCGAGATGAGTCCTTTTTCCATTACACCACCAATAAAGTCTAATTTATTAGTTCTAATCAGTGTCACAGAGTTTTAAGTTTGTTTATCATATGGGCTCTACGTAATCCCTGCTATCATACTCAGGTACTCACAGGCGGCGGGTCGGGGTGGAGGGGGAGGCCACTGGTAGATTAATTGCCCCCAAATAATAAAAGCCAAATTCTGTATTTGCAAACTTGAATCATATGAACATTAAATAGCTCATGATTCTGCTCATATCGTGGTCACTTTTGAATGTTTGAATGTGAAACTCCGTGTTGCCTTCCGCTACATGTTAAAATAAATACTCTCTCTCTCTCTCTCTCTCTCTCTCTCTCTCTCTCTCTCTCTCTCTCATCAGTCGCTTACTGCATCTCATAACTTCGGTTTCCTTTGATCAGTAACCCGGCTGTTTTGGGACCATCGAACTTTCGTGTATTCTATAAGCAGATTCACAAGGTCTTCCGGAACTTGTCTGAGAGAGAGAGAGAGAGAGAGAGAGAGAGAGAAGAGAGAGAGAGAGAGAGAGGAATGGTTTATTATGGTTCTTTAATTCTTGTATGCAACTTTAACCGTGCCTCAAAAATGTTTTAATTATTAATGAATTCTTGTGACCGGTATGAAATTCTGTCCCTACTTATCCTCATGAGGTAAAACTTGTGTGTGGTGTTTGATTGAACTAATTGTATCACTAAGGAGAAAATGTGGATAATTTTTCCTGTTTCTTTTGTGATTTGATTAGATCAGTTTTACTCTGAAGAATCATTTATATTTTAATTCATTCCTTTCTTAGTTAATTTTCTTAATTGTTGCGTAAATTATGATCAGTATTCCAGTTGAACGTATACATTTCCATAATTTGTGAATCCACTCTCTAAGTTCTCCATTATGATAAAGCAGCAGTCCAGAGTTTGACACTGATAAGTTCCAGTTTTGATGACTCCATTAGATTTTGATTAGATTTTGATTAGGAAAGGAATATTTGTTGCTGGCGAAAGCTGTCCAGCATAATTGCCTGATTTTCGTGAAGGGGGTAATATGATTGATTTAATTCTACCCGGATACCAAGTAGATATATGTATGTCTTCAACTGTTCGTCTTTATAATATTATAATTATTGTTCTAATTATTACCATTATTAATAATAATATTGAATGAACATATTTATATTGTGGAAATTATTATCATTTGTAATTATATTACAGAATGAACGCAATTCTACTCTGCCCTACATTTAAAAGCAAGTTTAGGTAATATATATATTCCAAAGTCTTTTTTTTCCTTGAGAAGTAATTCGTATTCCATAAAATATAGTTATTATCTGATTACGTTTCCAAAAAGCCTTAATTTTTAAAAGGTAAATAAAGTATACACAGAAGAACTTATAAAAATATCTGTTCAGTCACGAGTGAACTTTTGATGTAATAAGGAGTAATAAGACACCAATAAAACCTGCAACAATATCACGTCCTCATAAATTTCGGAACCTCATCTCGAAGGAGGATCTCGTTTCTCCTCAATTTGTCTTTGATATGAAGTCAGATGGTCCCTAAACAGTCTGCCATTGATCAAAGGAAACCTGAGTTATGGAAGGGAGAAATTGGCTGATGGAATGCTTCTGCTCTCATCAGCTGCGGATGGATTCAAATCCCGAGAGAGAGAGAGAGAGAGAGAGAGAGAGAGAGAGAGAGCGAGAGAGAGAGATGTAGGGTGTAGGGGGAGGGACACGATAGACACCCTATCTGTTTCTCTTCACTTCCTGAGTATTAAGATCTTTTCATTTCTAAACCTTTTCCGCTCAGTCTATCCAGTACTTTTAAGTCTCAACACTAACATGTTATTTATTTTTTATCTTCACCATCCTGTCCTCCTCTTCCATTCTCTCTACTTGACCAGATCACCGTAAAACGCTTTGATTCTTCTTCTCAGCCTCACTGGCCTTTGAGGAATCTCAGATCCACATAAATAAACGATTCGGTATTCACGCATCACCTCCTTAAAAGAGATTTGGCTCAACGGTACTTCTATGCAATGCGGTTCCGGCTTTCTTAGACATTCTCGTGTTCCCAAATCTTTTTTGATATTCGTTCCTCTTCCATACTGTGGAATTTGCACCTCTGTTTTGGTAGCTAATAATCTACCTTTTTTTTTTATATATAATTTCGCCTTTTCCGATTATATCCCAAGTGCATTCTGTTCTCTTCTCTATCATCTTACCGTTTCAGTTTTAATTATCTCCCTTTCTTTTGCTTAGCCTCTGTTTTGACAACAGTCACTGCAATCATTCTCACTGACATGGAACTCTGAGTGGACATTGACTGGCCGTTGAGATTGAATTACTGGAAAGGGGCCAGTCGGGAGATGACTCGACACTGGAACACTGACGACGAGGTCCGTCCAGTGTATCCATAACCGTCTGGAAGTGAAAAAGCGTCTCATGGAATTCCATAGGTTCGATCGATGCGAGAGAGATTATGGAGGCAGGAGGGATGTTCGTGGTTAGATAACGAACATTATGTTTGAATCAGGAATGTCCTTCGTTAGTTTGAAAATATTTTTCAGTTTGAATAAGGAATTTTCTTGGTTAGTTACAAATGTGTCTCTTTGAATAAGAAATGTTTTCCTTAAGTCAATACAAAATATTTTTCAGTTTGAACGAGGAAGTGTTTTGGTTAGTTTGTCAGTATTTGGCCTTGTGTTTCCATTCCTAATTTGTAAGTTTCGGATACATTGTCTAGGTGTTTTTTAATAACTATTACTAGAAGCATTAGCCTTAATTAGAATTTCTCATAAAATTTGTCCAAGACGTGTAACTTGAACACTGCTGCTTCTTACGTCATTGTGAAATTTAATATCCTCACTAAAGGAACCTTTAGAACTGCCCACCTTCTCACTCATTTAATCAGACTATTCTTATTTTGAATTTCTTGTATTCTATTCCAGCAACAACTTCATCCATTTCATGTTATCCTGGCATTTGCTATTTGAATAATCCTCCTTTTGCAATCAACTTTCCTATAAGATCTCACTAAATTGTCTGGGTCAGACTTTGAGTTGATGTAACTTTGATGACGTAATTGGTAGATTCCGACCGAACATTATCTTTTGGGCTGGACGGAGGACGTTCGGGTTTCGTGATTGATTGATTTGATTGATTGATTGATGGGGTGTCAGGTTAAGTGCTTCCGGGGGAAGAGGTGGGAGGGGAATCTGGCCTTGTTATTATTATTATTATTTATTATTATTATTATTATTATTATTATTATTATTATTATTATATTATTATTATTTATTTATCAGATCTTCTCATAGTCACATGAATCGCAAAAATGATGAAGTTAGCCACATACACACACCAATATATATATATATATATATATATATATATAATATAATACTATATATATATATATATATATATATATATACTATATATATATATATATATATATATTATATATATATATAGTATATATATATATATATATATATTATAGTATATATATATATAATATATACCTATATAATATAATATAATATACTATTCAATGCCATAAATAGAATATAAACTAATAATCCAATTTAAAAAAATAAATAATGAATAATAATAATAATAATAATGAATAATAATAATATAATGAATAATAATAATAATAATAATAATAAAAATAATAATAATAATGGTGAAAAATCTACACTGATGTAAGCTTAAATATGCTATATATATATATATATATATATATATATCTATAGTACTATCTATATGGGGGTGTGTGTATAGTATATATATGGCGTGTGGTGTGTATATACTATATATATATATATATATATATAATTATATATATATATATATATATAATATATATATATATATATATATAGCAATGTTTAAGCTTACATCAGTGTAGATTTTTCCCCATTAATTATTATTATTATTGATTATTATTATTATTATATTATTATTATCTTATTATTATTATTATTTTTATTATTATTATTATTATTATGGCATTGATAGTTTATATAATTTTCTGAAAGGACACAACCCCTTTCCCGTTGGTGTGTTTTCAGATCATTCAAGCGATCACACCCACAGACTCTTTGGACAGATAGCGAAGATAAAAGGCACAAACTAGTTATTAGACAGACTCTAATCGGGTTGTCAGACTTAATTGCGTCAATAAAATTGAACCGGCTGGCCCTTTATAATGGCTCTTGCTTTTTTGTTTTTACTTAATTATTTGCGGAAATCGACATTTCGAACATGAGCAGGCCATTATTCACCGGAGATTTAGATTTTAGCACAGGAAATGCTTAGCTGATGTTTTGACAAAGTCGGGCCATCATTGTTTAGCTGAAATAAAAAAAAAAAAAAAAAAATTTCAAAAAAAAAAAAATTAAAATTATTGACGAATGGCAAATCTCGTAGCAGCATATTAAACATTTTTGCGTTTTATTTTAGAAACGAAGTGAAAATCATACATTTTTTTTTTTTTAAGTAATCACGACCAAAATTTTTCAATTATATTTTGATGTTACGCAAAACAGGAATTCTGTCAACTGTAATATTTTTATCACTCTCTCTCTCTCTCTCTCTCTCTCTCTCTCTCTCTCTCTCTCTCTCTCATCTTAACCTAAAGTTGTAGTTAACATCTGTTTAATAAACGTCAGCAGAAAAACGCTGCAATATACATGCTTATTACAGGTGAAGAAAAGCACGAAAAATATAGTTTACTCGCCAACCTCTCTCTCTCTCTCTTCTCTAATCTTCATCTCTCTCTCTGTCTCTCTCTCTCTCTCTCTCTCTGTCCATTAGAATATAATGACTAGCGTTCGTGCATTATCTTAAACATAAAAACTGTTGTTACAGCCAGCAATAACAACAAAAATGGTTGCAATTTATCATACTTATTACGGGTAATGAGAAGCAAGAAAAATATAGCTAATTCCTCCACTTCCATCCCCCTCCTCTCTCTCTCTCTCTCTCTCTCTCTCTCTCCTCTCTCTCTCTCTCCTCTCTCTCTCTAAGGATGATTTCTGATACCCTTGACAGATAATTTCAACACCAGTCATGGACCGTTTTTGTAGGACAGATTTCATTTCCCTCAATTCCGAGGTCTCTATCTCTCTCTCTCTCTCTCTCTCTCTCTCTCTCTCTCTCTCTCTCTCTCAAAATCCGGGGGACACCATGGGAACATATTAGCCCTTGAATCCTGAATAAATGAAATTCCTGAAAACAATTCCTCAAGTGGAGCCGATTCCAGTTCCCAAGATTGCCCGATCGAACCTTCATCAACGCTCCATACCAATTTCCTACAAGAAGACTTAACTGAGCTTATTTGTCCTTTGCAGCTGAAACTTTCAAAACAAAGCTACATTTTACACAGCTGTTCAGAGGCCTGACTGATAAATTCTTAATGATAAAATAACAACCAATTCCTGTGGTAAAGCCACTTGCCGCAAAAGGGCAAGCTGTGACAGTGTGCATTCATGTTTCTTCTTTCCTGTGCGTTTGTCTTCGAATCTCACTCATCAACATTCTTCTGGCTCTTGGTTCTCATCTGAGTAGGTGTTGGTCTCTCTAGTCTTTAATCATATATGTATATATTTTTTTGAGGTTAAGTAATAATAATAATAATAATAATAATAATAATACATGAGACAGACTAAAGAACTGGCCAGCGATGACACATGGCAATGGCTACAGAGGGGAGAGCTAAAGAAGGAAAACTGAAGGAATGATAACAGCGGCGCAAGATCAGGCCCTAAGAACCAGATATATTCAAAGAACGATAGACGGGGGAAATAACAATCTCTCCCATATGTAGGAAGTGCAATACGAAAAATGAACCATAAACCACATAGCAAGCGAAATGCCCGGCAATGGCACAGAACCAGTACAAAAAGAGCATGATTCAGTGGCAAAAGCCCTCCACTGGAGCCTGTGCAAGAAACATCAGCTACCTTGCAGTAATAAGTGGTACGAGCACCAACCTGAGGGAGTGATAGAAAACGATCAGGCAAAGATCCTCTGGGACTATGGTATCAGAACGGATAGGGTGATACGTGCAAACAGACCAGACGTGACGTTGATTGACAAAGTCAAGAAGAAAGTATCATTCATTTGATGTAGCAATACCATGGGACACCAGAGTTGAAGAGAAAGAGAGGGAAAAAAAATGGATAAGTATCAAGATCTGAAAATAGAAATAAGAAGAATATGGGATATGCCAGTAGAAATCGTACCCATAATCATAGGAGCACTAGGCACGATCCCAAGATCCCTGAAAAGGAATCTAGAAAAACTAGACGCTGAAGTAGCTCCAGGACTCATGCAGAAGAGTGTGATCCTAGAAACGGCGCACATAGTAAGAAAAGTGATGGACTCCTAAGGAGGCAGGATGCAAACCGGAACCCCACACTATAAATACCACCCAGTCGAATTGGAGGACTGTGATAATGCAATGTAAAAATCTTTGAATGTCAAAGCTTAATAATAATAATAATAATAATAATAAAATAATAATAATAATAATAATATAATATATGTTCATGCGCCACAGTATCATTACTATCATCTCAATCAATATTTATTTCAGACCTGGACATCTATCTGCGGCCATAAACCTAACCTCCGTCTCCTCATTTCGTATGCCAATGCCCCAGGCGTTCCCTGCATAACCCGCCCATTTCTTTTGGGATTCAGAAACTTCAAACCTTAAAGAAACCAAAAAAAAAAAATCTTTCTCAACTTTGTTATTTATATCAGAAATTACCATAAATTCCAGTTCTCTTGGGATTTTCGCTGAGGTTATTTCATTTATTATTTTATTTATATATTTATATATCTATCTAATTTTTTTATTTATTTATTTATTTTGCTCGCATCCAAGATGACGGGTGGGGGGCTTAACGCGGTTATGCATACTTTATGCATTTTTCAGTTTTCATTCATAACTGATTATTGTATTGCCTTATACAGTATATGTATGTCGTAATCTGTTGCTAAGAAATCTATTCACTTCATGATTAT
>NC_087215.1:9696065-9698565 GCF_015104395.2 Macrobrachium nipponense | reverse complement strand
ATATATATATATATATATATATATATATATATATATATATATATATATATATACGTGTGTGTGTGTGTGTGTGTGCGTGCGTGTATGAAAGCATATACGACTGTAATAGATAATGGGCAGATCAAAAAGTATATATATATATATATATATATATATATATATATATATATATATATAGTATATACTGTATATGTGTGTGTGTGTGTGTTTGCGTGCGTGTATGAATGCATATACGACTGTAATAGATAATGGGCAGATATAAGAATATATATATATATATATAAATATATATATATGTGTATATATATATATATATATATATATATATATATATATATATATGTGTGTGTGTGTGTGTGTGTGTGTGTGCGCGCGCGCACATGTGTATGAATGCAAATACGCCTGAAATAGATAACAGGTAGATTAAAAAAAAACCGTGGTTTTGATTAGCTCATCCATGAGAATTCCCGAGAACAGGAAAGTTAAAAACACTATTTGAAAGCCATATAGATACACAGACACACATATGTATATATATACACACATACACAAACCATCGATACTATTAATGTAATAAAACCAACAGACACACGAGCAATATAAATGCAACACGTAGAACGTTCCCAGAGCCCCCAGTGGAATAGCGAACTCGTGTCCCGGGATAGAGAGGAAATCCCCCTGTGGGTGATTGAGAGAGAAGAGTTATGAATCATCCCTCCTCCAGATTTCGATCTGCTGACTCTCTCTTCGGGGTCTATACAAATTCCCCATTTCGAATACATGGGCAGAGGGTGTTTGCTCTCTCAACCCTCTCTCTCTCTCTCTCTCTTATCTTCTCGTTCGTTCCTTCTCGTTTCCTTATTCACTTTCTTCTGGGTCTTTTCTCTTTTGCCGGTTTTCGATATAAATATATATTATATATATATATATATATATATATATATATATATATATATCTATATATATCTATATATCATATATACATATATATATATATATATATATATATATATATATATATATATATATATAGATATGAATAAAGGTTTTTTTTACACGAAGGAAAAAAATGAAAAAACGAGTTGGCCGAGTGCTTTCGGTCCTATTCGGACCCTTTACTGAGGCATACTGATTTTACAAAGAACAACATAGTCAAAAGAAGGCTTAATATACAAACTGACACTACCAAATTAGCCATAAGGGCGATTTTATCACTACAGAGAGGAGAGGAGTCATAGGCTAGCCACACCTTGAAGGATACCCGCGGTAAACAAGTGATTCTTCCAGAAAAACAGTACATTTTGAAAACAACACGGCATATACAATTTAATATCATGAATTTTTACACAAATTTTAAACCCATTTTCCCAACAAAAATTATTACTAATGAAAAGAAAGAAATATAAATATATATATATACATCGAGCAAGAGAAAGAGGGAGAGAAAATATCGAACCAGAGAGAGAGAGAGAGAGAGAGAGTGAGAGAGAGAGAGAGAGAGAGAGAAGAGAATTAATAACTATATACATGTGGGACTAATTTATTTGTTGTTCATTTATTTTGAGGTCTTCATAAACATCTTGACAAATTATATGGGTCCAAATGGTACATTCCCAGACTAAGATTTAGGTTGTTTTTATTAGTGATTTGTATAATTGCCGATTCCAGTAAATTTCTTGAAACATAATCATTAGATCTAGCAATTACGAGGTACACCCCAATTAATACAATGAGATTTTTCACTCAGATGGATAAACAGTGCATTTGAAGTCTGGGCTGTTCTAACTGAATACATATGTTGCTAACAACCCGAACACATACATTCTTACTAGACTGACCAACGTAAAACGATGGGTGGGCAATCCTTACAAGGAATTTTGTAAATGATGTTGTTATTTGTTACGGGACTATTCTTAATTAGCATATCTTTAATGGTATTGTTATAAGAGAACACTACATTAACATAAATGATTTAAATATTGATTTTATGGTTTTCAAATCCACGAAAATAAGGTAAGCTAAGTACATTTTTAGGGATTTTCTTTTTGATTCTAATAGCAACATTATAAAACTTTTTTATGAGCTTTTTTGATACATAAATCAATTAAATGAGGTGGGTAGCAGAGATCGTTTCCTATCTTTTTTGTGTATTCTATTTCTTGGTCCAGGTATTGTGGACTCGTGATACGCAAAGCGCGTAGGAACATAGAAGAAAAAATTGAAATTTTAATATTAAGATGGTGGCCAGAATAAAAATGTACATATGTTAAATTATTTGTGGGTTTTCTAATAATTTAACATATGTACATTTTTATTCTGGCCACCATCTTAATATTAAAATTTCAATTTTTTCTTCCGAATAGGACCGAAAGTACTCGGCTATCTCGCTTTTTCATTCCTTCGTGGCAAAAAAAAAACACTTTATTTATACATAGCATCACGTTCCTGTATAACTTCGTGATCAAGTTATTCATATATATATAGATATATTATATTATAT
>NC_087215.1:9681065-9691065 GCF_015104395.2 Macrobrachium nipponense | reverse complement strand
GGTAGCTTATCGTTGAGAGACACCAGTAACGTAAATATTTCACATGCATTACACAGATGCATAAATATGCACAGAAAGGAATTCTGAGCTTTCGAAATGCAGGAAGAGACTCGAAATGCAAAACTCATCACTTCCATTCACACGCAAAGCCGTCAGCTTCTTTTCGACAAAAGTTAAAGGTATTCATGTTTCATTTTCAGTTGGCCAGAAAAACATTATTCACCGACATTCAGGCTTCAACTTTTCATGAGCAGTGAATGATGATTCAGATCTCGTCCCTCATTCATCAATTTTTCTATGAACAGTTAAGAGATTAATGACGAACGATTCAGGAATGTTTCTCGTACGGGAGGAAATAATGCTTCTTTTTTTCTCTCTCTCTCTTTAAAGGATTACATTTCTTTTAAATACTTTGAAGAGAATAATGTATTTACATTGATGAGTTTAACCTACAAACCAGGATTGTATTGATTGAGTGATTGTTTATTGAACAAAAAGATGACTTTCCCTTTTTACTCTCGTTTAGAATATTCTTACCAATTATATTTCTGTAGACAACATGAAAGTATGAATTGTGTTCTCACTAAAGGACACAGACCTTATTCCAGAGAAGTGGTGATGAAAAGTCTGCATTTTGACTCTCTCTCTCTCTCTCTCCTCTCTCTCTCTCTCTCTCTCTCTCTCTCTCTCTCTCTCTCTCTCTCTCTCTCTCTATGCAACTACACGCTTTCAGAAATATTATATTTGAATGAAGCAGAAGCCTTTGCCTTTCTTCATAAAGAAAACTTGAGAATCATTGCAAAATACCTCGCGATCTTTTTCCTTCACATTCGTCTTCCCTTCCTCTTTAAAGCTCATGTCGCCAGAGGCTTTTTGTAATTCGTAATTTCCTTTTTTTAATGAAAGAGTTAAAAGCGAAAAAGAGGAGGGGGAGGAGGAGGGGGAGGAGGAGGAGGAGGAGGAGGTACAAGTGAAGATGTAGGAGTTAATGGAGAATAAAAAGAAGCAGGAGAGCTTCGGTGAAAGATCAAACGATCGCGTGTGACTTCGAATACTTCAGTACACGACACCTTTAAATCCAGGCGGACCTGGAGTTTTCGTAATCAGCAATGGGCAATATTCTGTTATTAGTTTGAGAACTCTGGACGATTAGATGACTAATTAATTTTTTTTTCTAGAGAGAGAAAGAGAGAGACCTCGGTGTCGAACGATGCAGCAATATATATATATATATATATATATATATATATATATATATATATATATATATATATATATATATATATATATATATATATATATATATATGTCTGCACGTTCGGAACAATATATATATATATATGTATATATATATATATATATATATATATATATATATATATATATATATATTGTCTGCATCGTTCGGCATCGAGGTCGCTCTCTCTCTAAAAAAATAATTTAGAAAAATTACATTAGTCGTCTAATCGTTTAGAGTACTCAAAACTAATAACATGATATTAGATCATACACAATTCCTTCAAAATATCATTACATTTGCACTCAGAGAAAGGAATAGAAAAAGAAATCATGCAAAACGCAAATGAACATTGCTGATTACGAAACACCAGGTCGCCTGGATTAAAAGGTTTCGTGTACTGAAGTATTCGAAGTCACACGCGATCAGTTTGGTCTTTTCACTGAAGCTCTCCCTGCTTCTTTTATACTCCATTAACTCCTACATCTTCACTTATACCTCCTCCTCCTCCTCCTCCTCCTCCTCCTATTCCTCCTCCTCCTGCCCTCCTCTCTTTTCTTTTTCCTTTTAACTCATTCATTAAAAGGAATTACGAAAGCTTCTGCCGACATGAGCTTTAAAGAGGAAGGGAAGACGAATGTGAAGGAAAAAGATCGCGAGGTATTTTGCAATGCTTCTCAAGTTTTCTTTATGAAGAAACGCAAAGGCTTCTGCTTCATTCAAATAGTATATTTCTGAAAGCGTGCAGTTGAATAGAGAGAGAGAGAGAGAGAGAGAGAGAGAGAGAGAGAGAGAGGTCAAAATGTAGACTTTAATCACCACTTCTCTGGAGTAAGGCCTGTGTCCTTTAATGAGAACACAATTCATATTTTCCCATTGTCTACATGATATATATATATATATATATATATATATATATATATATATATATATATATATATATATATATATTTATATATTAAACCCAGTCTCTGTTGGGTGGCCAGAGTCAGAAAGTCCAAACCAGGCTCCCTACATTCTTCCACGCTTTCCACACTCCCCTACCGTGGCTGGCATAAGGCCGTCTTAAAGTAAACCATCCAACCACGTCTGAGCTTCATAGTGACAGACATTAGATGACATCGTAAAGAAATGTATTAGATTAAACAGGAAGCAGGAGACAGGAATGAAATTGTTGGGAAATAACTACGGACGGGAGAAGGGTCTGAGAGCGCGAAGGTCAGGTCAGGTCAGGTATCATGATAAATGAGGTCATCGTCTTAACAAGAGACCGACAAGAAGTGGGAAATAAAAAAAAAAAGGGCAATAAAAGGGATCCTCAAATCAAGGGAGGGGGTGGGTGGTATGGGGGTGTGAGTCTATAATGAAGAGGGGGCAGTAAATCATAAAACTTGGCATTGAGTGATTTAGGGCGAAACTTTCGTGTATTGGACGAGGAGGTTATAAGTATGGGGTGATTAATTATCTCTCTCTCTCTCTCTCTCTCTCTCTCTCTCTCTCTCTCTCTCATGGAAGATGTGTTTCCTTTTCATTCTCCCATTTTGTAGGTAAAACGGACACGCATTTCCGTACATAGATTTAGACTATAATGGGACGAACTGGGAGAATCGGTGTCTATAACCTAGATCTTGTGTCGCCAGTTTTAATAAACATAATCAATCAATCAATTGGGAGAATAATTAGCTACTTTCAAGCCAAGGTCTTAAGTATTTTAGAGGCCTTTTTTCACTTAGTTCTTGTTAAGACTGCAAAGTCTGCAATGTCAAAAGGGCATGCAATTGCAAAACTGTCGCGAATACTGACCAAAATAATATCTGTAAAATAAGCGAGGGAAATGAGCTTTCCACTGGAGTTACTTTCTCCACTTCCTGATTCCTTAAAACGAGTGACTTAGGTTTTGCAAGCTACCTGTCCTTTAGTCACGTCAGTCATGAGAGAAACTGGAGTGGATGAAAAAGAGAGAAAGGAAGATTGGAGATTACAGAATTAAGACTAAAATAAGTTCCGTTCTAAAGAGAACGAACGAAAGAGAAATTGAGTTATAGTTCGTTCCCTCAGGACGACAGACTTGTATTACTGCTCATTTTTATTATTCATTTCCCGTAAATTTCATGCTTCATAGTTTTTTGATATAATTAAAATGCTTTAATAGTACTAAATTATCTACTTAGATAATTTTGCTGTTGTTGTTACTTATATAACTTTGCATTTTTATTTTTCATTTCCCGTAAATTTCATGCTTCAAAGTTTTTTTTATAATTAAAAACGCTTTAATAGTACAAAAATATCTACTTAGATTATTTTGCTACTGTTGTTATCTGAAGGCATCTAATGGCGATAGATTTGTGACCATTTTAAATCAGTTGCTCTCCGTGTCTTGTAACAACCACGCGTTCTATAATAACAATTAAGTCAAATTCCAATGTCTTCACAATTGCAACTTTCTTTTCACTATATCAAATGACTTCATTCTTTATCCCAGTCATTCTCAGTGGCGATGAGTCTTAACCGCAAGTATGTAGTTTCCTTGTTTCACCCCAGTGGTGAATGGTTCTGTTGACCTGGAAGGCTAGTCGGGCACAACAGCCAATACGACACAACAGAGCAGTTTAGTGACGAGTGCTGTGCTGATGTGTGATAGCGCAAATGACTTAATAACGCAATTATGCCTTTATTGTTTATGTAGTGTCTCTTGGATTATCTTTATTTAGTCTTCTTCATCTCGGAATATCATGCGGTAAGTTGATTAAGCGTACAGTTGGTGTGATTGGGTATTAGTTCAGATGAGCTCCGTGGGACGCCTTGTATAGTATGTGTATACCAGCCCCTGGGGGATAAACGTAAAATCATTAAAATGGTAAATTTATAACATTACTCGACAACTTTCTCAAGTGACCTCACCCGTACTGCATTATATACACCCTCCTCTATACTTGTAAGGGGGGGGTGTATCAGTACCAACCTCTCTCTCTCTCTCTCTCTCTCTCTTCTCTCTCTCTCTCTCTCTCTCTCTATCTCTATATATATATATATATATATATATATATATATATATCTCTCTGTCATGTTTTTAGCAAAAAATTATAGTCCTTTGTCATGTTGGTATTTCATAATCTCTCTCTCTCTCTCTATTGGTTAATGGGATGAATTGCGTCACCAGTAAACTCCTTTATCAAAGACAACAAAGGACCTGTTGCAGACTTGCTCAAATTAACCGTAATGCTTTGTTTTAGGTATCAGCAGAATTACGTGATGATTACAATAACATAGTTTCCCCATCCAACTATTTCATTACGAGTTTATGCTAAAGTTACGGAGGTAATCCCGAGGCACATAAAGCTTAAAACATCATCTCCTACCTAATACCAAACAAGATAAAAACTCGGCAATGTAGCTGCTCTGATCAGGAAAAGGCAAAAGAAGTCTGAACATTGAATAAACACACTCCGGACACCAGGAGGTTCTTTCCAGGAAGTGTTCCATTCGGTCACTGAGACCGCGGAAGCTCCAGCAGTTATGGAAATGAAGAGGAAACGAATGACTGGATTTACTTTTCATTTGAAAATACTTGTTGGTGCGCCATTTCTCTATTCTTTTAAATGCTGGAACCTGAATAAAACATGTACGCTATTAATGGTACAGAGAGAGAGAGAGAGAGAGAGAGAGAGAGAGAGAGAGAGAGAGAGAGAGAGAGAATGATAAGTTATGCACATAGAGTGCCTTTACTGATAAAGATATTTAATTACATGTTTTTCAGTAGGTTTTTCCTCAACTTTCATTTGAGAGAGAGAGAGAGAGAGAGAGAGAGAGAGAGAGAGAGAGAGAGAGAGAGAGAGAGAGAGAAGGAAGATGCCAGCAATATCTTTGTTGGGGAGACTCAGACAAATCAGAATTGTTGCCTGAATCCGTAAGCCATTGAATGTGCAAAGACTGGATCAATGACGCATTGAATGCAGCTCTTGCAGCGTTTGCAGTTGATTGTTTACCGCTTAGGCAACATACTTTAAATTCGTTGAGTCGCCTTCAGAATAAAAAAAATATTACTTGGTAATATATTTGTCCGACTAACCTAACAAACGTTAGGGAATATATTTTTAACTGGCAAATCGATTATTATTATTATTATTATTATTATATTATTATTATTATTATTATTATTATATATATATATATATATATATATATATATACATATATATATATATATATATATATATATATATATATATATACATATATATATATATATATATATATATACTGATATACATATATATATTTTTTTGCTTTATCACAGTCCTCCAATTTGACTGGGTGGCATTTATAGTGTGGGGTTCCGGGTTTTGCATCCTGCCTCCTTAGGAGTCCATCACTCTTCTTACTATGTGCGCCTTTCTAGGATCACACTCTTTTGCATGAGTCCTGGAGCTATTTCTTAGCCTCTAGTTTTTCCAGATTCCTTTTTCAAGGATCTTGGGATCGTGCCTAGTGCTCCTATATTATGGGTAAGATTTCCACTGGCATATCTTCATATCCTTCTTAGTTCTATTTTCAGGTCTTGATACTTATCCATTTTTTCCCTTCTTTCTTTCTTCAACTCTGGTGACCCATGGTATTGCGACATCAATGAGTGATACTTTCTTCTTGATTTTGTCAATCAGTTATTATTATTATTATTATTATTATTATTATTATTATTATTATTATAAAAATATCCTAATCACATGAATCACAAAAATGTTAGAGGTAAATAATATTTAGAAACATTCAACGAAAGGTTCCTGGAAACTTCGATTCTTTTTTTCACTAATTATTATTAATATGATTACTCTGTTTTCCTGTAGGTGATTATTTTCTTTCTCTTTGCAGGCGCGTCCTCTCACTGCAGGATCACATAAGCGTGAGTATTTTACTATTGGAAAATAACGGTTCAATTATCAGGCCATTTTTTCTTACTATTTTTACCACCATCATTATCATCATCATCATCATTGCCTCCAACACCGTGCAACTCAAAGGGCCTCACCATCTTCATGCCAGTTGCATACAGCTGGCTGTGTAGCTTTAGTTCCCATGTGTATTTTCGAATAGCAACCCTCGTATTATTTATTATTCATTCGTATGTATATTAATTCAGTACACCACCTGTGTATGTTTAAATTGTGCGTGACAATAAACTACTTTTATCATATATTTTTGTCATATATTAACCTTTGTAGATACATAAATCCGAAAAATTTATTGGCTTTAATTCATGTTTATGGCATGAGGCAAATTGATTCACCTCCTCATTTATCATAAATCATGACCTGAACTTTATGAGTAATTGAGAGAGAGAGAGAGAGAGAGAGAGAGAGAGAGAGAGAGAGTTGGTGTCATGGCACTGTTATATAATGAGATAAAGGCACCATGATTGTGTGCCTTTATTTTTAGACAGTTAATCACCACTTGTACACAAAAGTGATGTTCGATTCAGAGTAGTAATCATTACCTGGTTATTTACACTTGCTGACACATCAGCACACGGACCGTGAATAAACGTGTCGTTGTTTGCCAGAGATCTGTTGACATTAATTGCAAGTCCTAAAAAGCTATTTTTCTTTTATTTTTTTAATGTTAACGACCGTTGTTTATCATTTAAAAACACCCCGTAGCTTAGGTCATCCTTCTTTTGTATATCAAAGGTATCTAGAGCCGAAATTGCATCCTTTGATTTTTTTTCAATAGTTACAGAGTCGATTGTCAGGGAGTATTTTATAGTTACCAATATTACTGGCAGTAGCATAATCCTGACAGGCAAGTGTCCAGCTCTCTCCTCACAGATATATATATATTATATAATATATATATAATATATATATATATATATACATACTACATAATATACATTGGAAAAAATATATATTAACCATGTAAAGAGAAGTCATATAGACGTACGTAAAATTAAGTAAAACGCCATGAACCTTCCGTGAACTATCTAAGCTGTAAAAAACAGTTACCTTCTGAACTCATACGAAAACCAACCCAATAAAAAATCCATATCGAAATTCCAAGAGAAGAACAGGTGGTGGGAAGTGAACCGGTCTGCCGTTCCAACAGGAGGAAGTTTCGTCAAAATCTCCTCTGGTCGTAACTAAACTCAGCTCCGGGAAGCAATAGCGGGAAGTTGAAAGGGGGAGAAATATGTAGAGACTTTATTCAATGAAAGAATCGTGTTTTTATTTATTTATTCACTTGCTTACATTTTTATCCAAACTTTTTTTTATAGAAAAGTCTTGCTATTTGTTTATTAATTTAACACATGGCTAAGATTGTAATAATAAGAAAATTGGTTGGTTTTTGTTATGGTGTCGAAATATCCTGGTTAAAGGTCGAGACAATGTCACGGCCTCTGAGGGAGGTCGGCCCCCCCCTTCAGGTTCGATATGAAATAATAATATCTTTAATTTCACACAACAGTTGAAACTGGGGATACGAATATAGAAAGAAACACTAACACAACAAAGGTTTATTTACAAGCTTACTAACATAGGTAAATGCAGAATGGTATCTCCTATTTACATAAAAATAGAATCTTACACTGCATGAACTGGAGGAACAGTGAGGCAATTCAAATACTTGCTAGTCAATTTGGCAATTCGACGCGCTGGCTTCATAAATGTAGAGCGGCAATTGCAGTCGTCCTCTTGACTCCGTATTGCAGAAACTAGTTTACTTGAAAGGCAGGAACTCCCCAAAACCTGTAGCAGGACCTTTTCTTCTCTGAAGTCTGCTCGACGTCGAGCCCAAAACACGGGAGGCCGTCCACTCTGAAGACGACTAGGACCAAATATCAACCAACTCTCAAACAACCTCTTCTTTTGATTGATACTTTGTCGGTTCCTTCGTCTCTAGTCTCTCTCTGACGATCACTGCTGCTGATCTCTCACTGATAATCTGATCTGTGGCTCTTACTGAGGATATCTCTCTGTGACTAACTGGTGATCTATCTCTTTTACGATCTCTCTCTCTTCTATGATCACTGTTTGCTCCTACTTCCTCCGTCGTATTTATACGGCATCCCGGGGGCAGGGCCTACGGCGAGCGTCACAGGTTCCCGAGATTGCTAGAATTTCTTAGATGAATCTAGACGAGGTATTGCATCAGAAATCGTGGCGTTTCTCACGTCCCGACGAGACCACAACACTCCTGCCGATTCTAGAACCATCATGATAACAGGCACCTCCAACACATTGCGCTAGCGCCACCTTGCTGCCGAACTTCTCGAAAATGCGTTCTCCTTTCCTTTATCTTTCTTTGCTAGGAAGCAATTACCATCACACGCCCCCCCAAAAGAGAAAAAAAAAATGAAATCAATGTGTATTTTTTATTTTTTCTAAAGAGAAGCAAGAATTAAACAGCGGGGAAACAATTCTGCATAAAGCTTTAATCCAGTCAAACACGCACACTTCCCCACTCACACACTCACTCGTGCGATAACATAAAACGGTTATTAGGCTACTCATTCCGAGAAATCTCTTGAGAGGCTACTAACTATAACATTATCCTTCTCTCTTACTTTTTCCGATTTCTGAACACTGATCAAAACTTATAAATACTAAAACACCTCTTGTGTTTTTCTCAAAACTAATCTCACTCGGTAACACTTACACGGGCAGAGGCCACAGCACAGGCCGTTGTTTAAAATTCTGAAGCAAATTTACATTCATTGCCTTTGCTCTACTCTTACCCACATTAATTCTATAATGTATATTTCCCCTCTCCTCTAACACCGAATAAAGACCTTCATACTTATAAGGTAAAAATGGACTTTCTCTCGAGACTAGTACTAAAACTTTATCTCTTACACACAAACTTTCTTGTTTGATCTCAGATCAAGCTTTCCTTCAGTTCCCCCTTGACTTCTGTTCGGGTTTTCTTTCGCTAAGTGCCAAGTGCTTCCGTTCTCCTCCGCTAGTTGCCAAACATCTCTTAGATTGTTTTTATAATACTCAAGATTAGTTATGCAATCATCTCTACCCTTACTTCTAGGCAAAGTTCCGAACATATTTACAAATACATTCTCGGAAGATAAGCCTACTGAAGGAATATTACACAACTGAACTCTAGGAATTACTTGAATCGGTTTCCCAGCAATTTGATATTCAGGACAGCTTAAAGCATACCTCTTAAAACATACATAATTTTTCATCTTAGGCCAAAAGTACGCCCTACTAATACACTTGAAAATTTTATTTACTCCCAAATGTCCTTGCTCATCATATGCTAACTTCAAAGCTAGTTCACGCAGCTTCCTAGGAACTACTAATTGTTCTGTGATTCCCCCTTCACTACCTGACTTAGGTCGAACATAACGACACAAAACTTCGTCCTTTAAACAAAAAGTTTCCTTACACACATCATCGAGATCATCATCCAGCTCACATTCAAAAATTCGGGTTAGTGTCTCATCCTCTCTCTGCAACTTGTCTAGCTCATCCTTATCCAAAACGTTAGAGCCTAATTCATCACCGTAACTAGGACTAGATACCTGTACATTTACTATGTTACTCTCGACAGCTACGCCTTCCGTTTGGCTATCACTGTTTACATCGATAGAATCCGGTCTCTCAGCCACACTCATGCCAAGATCAACCTTGCTACCTCTATCACACTCGTTCGAATCCACGAACTCACTCTCGTTCGAATCCATGAACAAATTATGATCGTAGTCTATGTCTGTATCTAAACCCGACCTAGTTACTACCATTTCAGGCACTGGAA
>NC_087215.1:9644465-9680565 GCF_015104395.2 Macrobrachium nipponense | reverse complement strand
TGGGCATTACTATGTTTGAGAATAAGCTATAATTGGTATTAATTAAGGTTTTAGAAAAGGCCTATAATGGTTATTACCAGGATTCATAAAAAGCTATAATAATATCATCAGGATTCAGAGAAAGCTATAATGGGTATTATCAGGATTCAGAGAAAGCTATAATGGGTATTATCAGGATTCAGAGAAAGCTATAATGGGTATTACCAGGATTCAGAGAAAGCTATAGTTGGGTATTTATCAGGATTCAGAGAAAGCTATAATGGGTATTACCAGGATTCAGAGAAAGCTATGATGGGTATTACCAGGATTCAGAGAAAGCTATAATGGGTATACCAGGAAAATTTTTCAGAGGAAAAAGATATAACCGGGGATCTTCAGGATTCAGAGAAAGCTATGATGGGTAACTGGTTAATAAGGTTTAGAGAAAGCTATTATTAATGTTAGAGAAAAGCCATATTGGGGCCATAATTTGTAGAGCCTAGACGTTTTGCAACTAGCCATTTTTTCTAATCATGGAGTTGCCATCTCAACAATTTAAGATAATTGAAATAAATATTCCCGCTGACGGAACACAGGCGTATTTACTTGGCCTTGAATTAACGAGATTACTGCTCGTTGGCATAATTACTTCCCTCCATCCAATATTAAAGTGTTTCGTCGTTTGTGACTCGAAACTATTTTCTTTCACGATGAGAGATTAACGTTGGGGATAATGAATATAAATTCTTCGACGCATCTCATTATACTCACTATCTCTTTTTTTGTATCTCATTGCAGCAGAAATACTACAGCAGATACGTACAGCCTTGGAATAAATTGAATACATTTAATGCAATATATTGAATATACAGCTTATACAGAATATATATAATGTATTGGATATAAGGAATATGTCTAAGTAAGTACATAAGTGTAAATCGTCAAAGATATTACAAAAACAAATAATCACATCCTTCCAGTTGATGTCATGCTGGAAGAATGTCCTGTTGATGTCATTTTATGTCTGGAATTGAGTGTTTGTGCTGCCAGAGGAGTTCCAACTTTAAGGCCAACGTCTCCCAAGAGCCGTATCGTTTTATCTGTGAAAAAAAAGAAATAGAGAGAGAGAGAGAGAGAGAGAGAGAGAGAGAGCAAACGTATGAGAGCTGTATCTTCCCTTTCTTGACGATCACATTTAGATCACAGAGACAGACAGATCAGACGTGTGGTCAGGGAGACCCGAGGACCGGATATAGCAGGCATCCTGCTCCTCCTCCTCCTGCTCCTGCTCCTCCTGCTCCTCCTGCTCCTCCTCCTCCTCCTCCTCCTCCTCCTCCTCCTCAAAACGCGAGTGGAAGGAAATGAAGTGAGAAGGGGAGAGACCGAGAGGGAATCGAGCAGATTTTCTCTCGCTTTCTCCGCTTTCTCCTCAGACTCTCTCTCGTCTTTGCTTTCTTGAAGAGTCTGAAGGAAGGCCTTAGGGGAAGCTTCCTCATCCCAGAGATGAGACCTTCAGAAGAAGGTGTAAATAACATAAAAGCTTCAAGGATCTGTTCTCTGTAACACTTACTGGGAAGAGCTGTTTGGATAATCAATCAGACGACCGGGAAACCAACTATTGAGGGTCAAGCAACAAATTGTGATTATTTGAAGTTTTAATCAGTAAATTTTCTTGGTGGATTTGTTGCATGGGATGAAAGTTTAATTCATTTTTCAAAATATATAATCTTGGGAGTTTTATTTCACATAATTTGATCCCTGAATAGGATCTGAAATCGGTACAATACGTCTTCATGAATAAAAGGTAACGATTTCTGATTTCCTGTAGGTGCTCATAGTTGTGGGAAAATAGGTAATTACTATTAGAACAAACAAACAAGCAAAAAATATCGCTCGACACGAAGAAATTATATGGAAAAAGTCACAATAAATTTCATTCACCAACAAAACAAAAACGTCTGATGACTTTACAGATGCAAGGATTTTCTTTCATTTATTTATTTATTTTTAAGAAACTTGATTTGTGTCAGAATATCACTCGCGCGATGGAGGGGAGAAGCGCCAATCGTGTGTGAATAAAATGACTAAATGAGGCGTCAGAAAAAAAGAAGAAGAAAGAAAAGACCAAAACCAAAGGTGCAGTGTTGAAATGGGATGTTAACCTTTGTAAATCTCACTGATAATAATCAACTCACAACAAGGCCCCTCTCGTTTTTGGGGAAGCAGGGCTGTGATATAATGCAGTGTGGGGTTTGAAACATGAACGCCTGAATGTGAAGTTCAATCATATGCATATTGCATGGAGGAATTGCATGAATTTAGGAAAGAGATGGGCCATATTGCAACAGTCGGAAAAGCAAACACACATATATTATGATATATATATATATATATATATATATATATATATATATATATATATATATATATATATAAATATATATATATATATCAAATTGCTTTAACGAATAGGGCAATACGCTTCATCTCTTTCGCAATCGAGGCATTTCCTTCCCGGAAAATACCACTTCTACGACACCATTTATTCCCAGACCAACTTCGCCCGGAACGAGAGCAGCCTCGTCGCTTGAGTTGATTATATTAGTGAGGATTACGAAGGGTAAGCGGCAGTTTCAACACTGAAGCTTTGTTTTCATTTATTATTGTCTCATTAGCATTACATTCATGCAGGTGTTGACACTTTTTCTCCTCTGTCGTTGGATAAATGGTCAGGAGATGACGCCTTGCAAACGTAGTTTGTCTGGGTGCATTGCTGACACAAACTGCATTTCAGGCGAAAAAGGAATGTTTTCTTGCAGTTTGTAAAGTCGTCAAGAGTCTGAGTCATTTTGATGTGGATGAAATTTGTTTCTATTGAACTAATTCTCCTCATATTTTTACATGTCTTATTATCTATTCATTTTGTTGAGTTAATCTTTCTTTTATGTTGCAACTGATCTCTTCTTTCTGTATTCTCCAGTACCTACTGTTACTGCTGTCTAATGAGCACCATATTCTTAGGAACTTTGAATTTCCAGTCAGTGGCCCCTTTGGTGGGCTCGTTCCATACGAATAGCGTTCTTCATCTTGTGAATATAATAATAATAATAATAATAATAATAATAATAATAATAATAATAATAATAATAATAATAATTCCATTCAATATTTTATTTTGAGGCAACAATGCTGAATGTGTCGTTGTTACCCGTAGACTGTTTGTTGGCGTTGTAGATGGAAATGACTTCTGATATTATGACTTAATTTTTCAAATGCATTTTTTAACACCGTTAGGTCTTATCATTTATTTTCCAATGAGTCATTTATACCGGATATACAGCCCACTTGCATAAGCAAATGATGACATGACATTTCGACTGATATATTACGCTTCAGCAATCAATCTAATCATTGGTGAGGCTGTGGGTGCTATAAACAGAACTCATTGGATGGTAGTTTATTATCAAAAGTTATCACGCTGACCGCAATAAACTACAAATTACATAACTGCTTAGTATTTCGATAAACATGTTTGACTTCAGTGATGAAATTCATCGTTGGTGGCTTGGGATTGCCATAAACAGATTATGAAAGAAGACACAGTAGTTTATTGACGAAAAGTTACTTATCATATTGGCTGTTATGCATCGCGAGGTACCAAATTATATATTTCGAAATGTATTCGCTGGATTAATGATATCCCTCTGCTGTGGTTTGGGGATATATACCAAAGGCAAAGATCAGCGGATAATGATTTATTTATCTTTATACTCGTTCATTTATTTCTTTATATATGTTTTATTCTATATATTTTTACCCATGTTACATTTTGTAATACATCAATATACGTTGGCACATCGACAACAAAGAAACTCTAAAAAACAAAACTTAAAATGGAGAAACGACTAAATCGAACGAGTGAAAGACAGAGACGAAGCAATAAAAAAGAATCATCTGGAAATTCACTGAGAATTTGGCTGCGTTTTTCGGGGAATCTTTACAACCAACACAAACAGGAATAAAAGAGAGTCGTGTAACTTTTCCTTTTCCATTTCCCTTCCCTGCTCCCTTGACTGTGTGGTATTCTGTTCCATATATTCAGTTGGCCTTGAAATTCAGTGAGAGAGAGAGAGAGAGAGAGAGAGAGAGAGGTTTGAATAACGTGGTTATTTGCTTGCATCTTGCTGTCTCGTATCGAGTAAGTTGGTCATTCTATAATTATTTTAACATTTCTCTTTGGAGACCAACCAAAGATATTTTTAGAAACATTCAGTGTGGTGTAACTGGCAGATCGACAGCTGTAGCAGTTGTCTTATACAATAACGTCAAATTTAATATATTTACTCTTAGCAAATGCAAATGAATTTGACGTTATTGTATTAGAAAGGACTGTGTGGCTGGTTGGTCTTGACAATGCAAACTGGAAATATTGAAAAGTTTATCTCCCTGTCCTTGAACCCCATCCACACCAGGGAAATATTGAAATGCTCCAGGTCACTCACAATATCAAATGCCTGAACACGATCGGAGTGGAGTAGAAAAAATATGATTGAATTCATGCAGGGCAGGTGTGCTCGTTAGGCCACGGGAAATTATCGCTCATTACTATGATTAAACTCCAGTGAATTATAAAATGATTCGTCAAGAGTGGAATGCGAAATTATTTTATTTTTAGCCTTTAATGGTAGGAAAAACAATTTATTAACGAGATGAATGTTTGTACAACGCCTATTATTATTTCGTTTCTGTCAGAGTGGCACTCCTCTGGCCTTGAGATTCGGTACCCAAGGACAACAGAATCTCGAGAGAGAAAGCGAGAGAAAATCCCCTGCATAATTCACTCTCGGCGTCTCCCTTTCACGGTTCTTTTCCGCTGTCTCACATTTCGAGGAGTGGGGTGGCGGGGGTTTTTTTGGGGGTTTTGGGGGGGGGGGACGCCCCAGGTGGAATAGCAGGACCTCTACTGCTTTCTGCACCAGCAAGATCTTGGGGCTTTCCGGCGTTATGTCCAGTTTGTCCGTCAGTTCTTAATGCGTTATCAAGGAAGGGAATGCATATAACAGATACCTCTCTCTCTCTCTCTCTCTCTCTCTCTCTCTCTCTCTCTCTCTCTCTCTCCAAAAGGAAGTAAACAAAAAAACCATGTTGGTCTTTTTCTCTTTTGGCCTCAGACAACACAACGTTCACTGCCTCACTGACACCTCACTGAATCGTAAAAGATCTCCCTCTGCAGAAGACTTCCACAACATCCGCCTCTATTGCTCACATTCCTGAGCCTTTTGGGTCTGAAGGAGCCTCCTTTCTAACACCTCTTTCACTCCATCTTTCTTCGTACTTTCTAGGTCTTCCTTCCTCCTAACTCTTTTTAATTTTCCTTTCTTGCCAACAGCTCTCCGGTTTTCCTCATTCTTTTCACGTGACCAGAACATCACAAGACACAACGATCTCCTCTTCCACCCGAGATAACAGTTTTACCTTATCTTTTACATATATCTCATTTCTCCCTCATTGAGTATTATTCTCTTTTCGCCGCGTATACTAGGGAGAAAAAGTTCGTTTCCAACTGTTCAACTGTTTATTTTTATTTTATTTGCATTCAGCTTTAAAATATCACTTCCATACAGGAGAAATGGCTCAACAATCCTTTCATACACTATCATCCTGGCCCCCTTCCTGACCTCACTGATCCTCACAACCTAGGTCTTCTCTCGTCCCGAAATATGAGTGTTTTGTGTGTGTCTGTATGCACGAGCGCGTGTGTGTATATCATTCCCCAATAGAATTACCTTCCTGATTTACATAACTTTTTATTTTTATCATCGGTCTCTTCAAAGTGACAACGAAAGAAAGAGATCTCACTATGAACTCGGGTCACCGACCAAACTCCCACCAACGTCATTATTTCCCAGCTCCGGACCATTTGCTCCCCAATTATTGAGTGACCGAACTGTCTCCCTGGATGCCGGTAGGGGACGTCTTCTCAGTGTGAGGAGTGTCCTCTCTCATTTTATCTAAGGGGTTCGGTTATCAAAGGGAAAGATCCGGGTAATTTGGTTGGATGGTGTGTTGAGCTGGATGCAAAAGATGAGGATTTAAGTAAATCTTTTTAATATATATATATAGTATATATATATATATATATATATATCTATATATATATAATATATATATATATATATATATATATAACTATATATATATATATATATATAATTTAATATATAATTTATATATATATTGTGTGTGTATATGTTATATAATAATAAATATAAATTATATATATATTATATATATATATATTATATATATATATATATATATATATATAGATATGATGTATGTATATACATGTGCATTTGTATATATATATGTATATACATGAGAGAGAGAGAGAGAGGTGAATTTATGCTCCCATCATTTGACCTAGACAGAAGATGATGCTTACCATAATCTAAAAACCTTAAAGTAGATACTTATGCGTAATCTTGAGAGAGAGAGAGAGAGAGAGAGAGAGAGAGAGATGGGGGGGGGGGGGGGGGGGGGGGGGGGGGGGGGGGGGGGGGGGGGGGGGGGGGGCGTGAATTTATGCTTCATTAATTCGAACTGGAATTGGAGATGATATTTTATTGTTTTCCCGATATTCCGCTGAATGGGAATGGCCCACCGATTCCCAATTCCCCCCCTCCCCCCCTTCCCCCTCTCTCTGTCTGGGTTCCCGAGTGTGGGCACTGAGGGTCATTTAGAGACCTCAGCGGTGAGGATGCCGACCCGAATTTTATCTGTATTTGTCTCTATAATTCTTGAATGCCACATATATAATTTTTTCTTTATTTTTTTACAGCTATGGATCTTTGTGGGTGATTTTAAATATCCGGGTGTAAAGACGTGCGTTTTACAATATCATAAATGTTTGTCGTTGTCATTCTTGAATTCGGAAAAACTTCATCTTTCGAGCAGTTAAATATTTGGGTGCAAATACATTTACTTTTTAGGATGTATTCATATTAGATATTTTTCTCTTCATGTCCGTCCGCCGTGTGAGAATATTTTGTGTATATCCGTTGTTATGATATTTTATACGACATAATTTTACTTTATTTCATTTTGAGTGAACATTTTGATGCAAATGTATTTACTATTTATTATGTATTTAGAATTTTGCTCTCCACGTCTGCATATATGTGAGAATTTTATGCAAAATTCAAAAACGTACTTTTTGAAACAATGCAATGCTCGGAAATAGCAGCAGCCTCATTTCCATTTTTCCTTGTTTAAAGGATTTGGCTGAAACTTTTTAATGTCAGTCATACCTGAGTGTTGGAAGGGAAAATGTGATGTTTCAGGACTGCACTGTTTTTTTTTTTTTTTTTTTTTTTGAACCAAATTGAATAATATTCATGCCAAGTTGACACTTTCCCTTTGCCTTGGGGAATAATAATGAGAGGATTACGGCCTATTTGCATAATTAATCCCACCTCATTTCTGAAACAAAAAATATATTTGGTCCAGAGAGCAATGTCACCAAAATCATTTTTGTAATTTCACGCTCAGGTTATTACGAAGCTACAATCATTTTCGTTGCACATAAAAAGGTATGAATCATTACGTTCAATTCTTATGGGCTTGCTTATCGTGAGGAAGAGAATAATTCATGATTATCGAGTCTCCCTTAGTCTTTTTATTTTATCTATTTCATTTCATTTTTTTTTTTTTGTAAAAAAAGTCAATAGAGAGGTCATCACTTAGGATTTTCGGATTTTGTTGACTATCGATATTGAATTTCGTCCAAGACTTTGTTAAACACTTTTTTTTTATAGATCACTGCCAAAGCAAATATGAATAATTGTGTTGGAGAAGCAGACAAACAATCAAATAAATTTTTCGCTTTTTCAACTTTAAAATGGTTTTTATCCCGAAAAAACAAAATGCATCTCTTAATACGGATAGTCTGCATCTTATCGCCCGCAGTGGGGCGGAGGGAGAAGATGTCTCATGTAGACCTATGTATTCCTCCAACCAACAGAGACAGTAAGGATCTTATATATAGCGTTGGTTTTTCATAAAGCAGTTGTCAGTAGTCAGCACTATTTTGAATGACATTTATTGTTTCATCGTAACAAACGAAATTGCATTACTTATATACGAGAATCGTTCTATGTATAACTGCATAAGAACCAGAGAGAGAGAGAGAGAGAGAGAGAGAGAGAGAGAGAGAGAGAGAGAGAGAGATTCTGTCTGGAACTGAAGACATCCTGTTATCCGGGTAATCCGTCGGAAACCGACCGTAGTAATGCCTGGAATTTCAAATCTTCATTCCCAGATTTTGGAATTTGCTCTGATGGAAATAGAAATTTAAGGCCGTGATCATGATTTTACTTCTTATTAATTATTTATTTGTTTATTTATTTTTTTTTGTCATTTTGCAAGGAATTTTTGATCGTCCTAATGTTAATTTTGTAGGTTACTTTATATAATTATTTTAGGGACAAAGCACTCAATATACGAAAAGCTGAGAACGGAAAAGAGCATTCGAGACCACAAACCTCCGCCAAGGTGGCCCACACCTCCTCAAAGGTTACATTCCCGCCTCTCCCAAGATGTAATCATTCGTTTTTGTCGTCGTGAGGTCCATCGTTCGTATGTTTCATTAATGTTTTTATTTTATTTTATTTTATTTTATTTTTAATTCTGGTGAATACCCTCCTGCCTTTCTAAGGCGGTGTCACTGAGCACACCAAACCTTGGACTACGTGACCAGTTGCTGAGTGATTTATTCTCATCAACTCCTGTCACAATCAGCTCGAACCAACGACATCAATGAAGGTTCCTAAATTTTTGCTTGCGTCTGACGTTGTAACGAACAAACACATCTTGAACAAATATAAATAAGGGTGATAGTTAATTCTTGGAACAAAGTTTAGAGCCCCAGAATCGGTATCTATTATCATCCAGGTAAATAATGATTATGGATATCGATAGATTAACATCAATTGATTATTCACATAATGCGTTTCCAGCATCTTTGGCAATAAGTATCAAGATGTTGTTTCCTTACTGATTGTAGTTACCAAGTTCGTTTAAACAATCATTGACACCTGATATGAAAAACACAATTTTATAACCAGACGGCCACGACTAGGATTTTGGATTTGTTTATTTATATATTTATTTGTTTATTTTTATTTGGGTTGAGAAGGAGTTTAATTGTGGTCCCCTTAATGCAAAGGTGATGTTTCAATTCAGATATGATGTAAATAAAGAGGGTAACCACTCAGTAGTGCAATTACAATAATACTGGTTAATTAAAATAACAGCTGGTTTTACTCCCACACACAGATCGCTTCCTGTTCCTACAAGTTCATCTGCTAAGTTGCCTCTCTCTCTCTCTCTCTCTCTCTCTCTCTCTCTCTCTCCAGAAAGGGCCCCGCTTAACATTCTGTAACGTTCTACCTCGAAGGGGAATCCCCTGACAGAATGTCAGTCCTACAGTTCAAGAGCCGGAGATCATTGGGGCTTGATCATGTCCAGGACTCCAGGATGGGATCCTTCAGGGATGCGCTTCTTTCTCTCTCGCTGATTCTGTTTTGTGTGGGAAGTTATTTACATTTTATCTGTTTATTTATTTATCTATTTTATTGAACTGGATCTTTCATGTTTCCTTTTTAATTAAGTTAGTTTTCCTTTAACTAGATCATTTAGTGTTCATTGTGTTTATTATTATTATTATTATTATTATTATTATTATTATTATTATTATTATTATTATTATTATTATTATTCCTTCATGAAACACCTCCATTTATTTGGTTGGCTCTTTCATATAAACAAGAAAGATTAGTATTTTTACGAAAAACGAAAAGATTATTTAGATTAATGTGTTTGTCCTCCGACAAGACGAATGGAGGTGGATTACCATAAGATTACCATTTTTATTTTTTTTTGTAAAGCGTTGTACCATTAGTAACTGAACCAGTGGTTCCATTGGCCCCTCCAGTTTACCCAGTGAATGTAATGGAACGACGGAATAAAGTACAAAACATTTCCTTTCCAATCTGGAGTGGTAAGTTGCTCCTTAGCCTTTTTGGGTAATGAATTTCGAAGTAATTAAAAGTACTCCCACATACTAAATGGCTGTTTACGATGTGAGTATTTAGAATGAATTTTATGTTTGTGTTTTGGAGCATATTGAGAGAGAGAGAAAGAAAGAGAGATTCCGTCTACCACCACAGTTCAATGACCCCTCTACCACACCTTTCCCAGACCATAATATGTTGCATCGCCCTACTGCAAGTTTTAACATAAATCAAGCACTGTCAGTTATTCGAAACAAATTCACCACAAATGAAGCTATTGACGTCTTCAATTGTTTATAACATAACGAATGGACCTAAGTACTCTAGTTCCGAAAATTTCGACTAAATATTTTTCTTTGAACGATAGACACACAACACACACCACACACACACACACATATATATATATATATATATATATATATATAATATATATATATATATATATATATTGTATATAAATATATATATATATATATATATATATATATATATATATATATATATATATATATTATATATATATATATATATATATACATTGTGTGTGTGTGTGTTATGTATGTATATGTATGTATGCATACATCTTATCGTATGTCATAGTATAAATATGTACACGTAAGTCATAATGACCACTAGGATAACGTCATTTGACTCAATTGCACTGTTTTCATTTCAACTTCGTCAGACTTAACTTTTCTGAAGTTCGTCGCCTTAATTTGGTTTGCTCAAGTCTACCGAACTTCGCACAGCGATATTTCCGAGATACGAGACTCAATGTGTCGTCGTTACGATGTGTTGATTCCTCAGACGGAAGGATTAACAGTCACCTTTCAGGTTTTCGATTTTTAGCCAGAATTTCATTGCAAGACCTTCACGAGGTGAAAATGTAAAAAATGATTTTGATGAATATAAAAGGGAATTTGTTTGTTGTTAACAGACGATGAAATACAAGCGTTACGGTTCACTTGAACTTTTCGTAAAGACTGAAACAGCCACACACACACACACACACGCACAAAATCCACGTAAGAAGGTGAGTGAAAACCGGGACTTTGTACAAGTGTTTACGTAGGTTGCTGAAAATGTAGATCGAACTACGAAAGTCCTTGTTCAAGATCCCAGGCTTTCGCTCGCCTTCTTATATGGATTTTGTGATATTCTCAAGCACGTGTTCCTTCGTGTTACATTGGATATATATTATGTATAATATGTATATTTTAGTATTATATATATTATAATATATTCTATATATATTAGATATATATAGATTAATTTATATATAGATATATATATATATAACTCTATATATATATACTATATATATAGCATAATATATATAGATAATATATTATATTGTACATACAACCATTTACAGATATGAAAGATAAATAGATAGATAGAACAGATCATGCCTTTTTGAGGAAGCATTTCTCGAATTCGATTGCAAACTCATGTATTTCGTAAATAATATTTGCTATAAAGTTTTTTGGTTAAGCCTCTTGACTTAAAGTATTATTTGTCACTCGATAATGAATAGGGAATTCACGTCTGAATGCTTTGCTAGTTAATACAAAAATCACCCCAAAATATCAAAGTTTTCTCTTCCATGACGACTTGGAAAGGGTTAATCTCCTCCACTCGATTGTCAGGTGGTAATATCATGACGGCGCTGAGATCATAACACACCGAATCAGAAAACATTATGCAGATGATGCTTTTCAGAAAGACTGAAAGACTGAACTCGGCATCAAACACTTTTCCGTCGTCGCACGTCGGATAGAATTGCAATTGTAATTTGAACTTCCTAATGTCTCTATTTAAATAAAGCTGGAACAGAAAAAAAGTTCATGGTCTTATAGTGTGTTTTTCAGACGCTGTTCTTCGTAGATGCATTTCTGAAGAGTGGTTGAAAAAATCTGCACAACTTTTGTTTTAAGCGTGACATTGGAAACTTGACGTTGTTTGAGATATACGCTTTTTGATAACTCACTGAAATTACACTAGCGTGTCTCACTATAGATCATATTCCTGTTCTGACGTCACAGGATGTCATCCACTCATAAATCTTATTGCAGCTATCGTTCCCTGACCTGTAAATTACAGGTCAGTAGGTGTAGAGCCATAGACAGACGATGATTTAGGCCTGCACTCTCATATAAATCTGAGCCAGGGATTCCTGTATATAGTATACGCTTAAGAAGATGAATGAAGACGGAATACTGGTACTGAAGTGCTAAGCTGTCTTGACCACTTGGCTTCGTCGTTTGTCAAATAGACATAGAAAATCTGTTTCTCTTTTGCAGACTTTCAGATTCCTATCCATTTTTTTTTATTCATTTACTTCATGACAAGACAGTTTGTAAAGTGTGGGCGGCGATGGAGGATAAAGATGAATGTCTTGTTGTCTCTTCAAATGTCAAAGATTTTGCGGTAGGCATCGTTGGTGGGAGTGTTTGTGTGTGTGTGCGTATGTGAGTTGGTTATATTTCGTCCCTCATATTATAAATCATATGGTAAAAACGGCTGGAGAAGAAGAAGAAGAAGAAGAAGAAGAAGAAGAAGAAGAAGAAGAAGAAGAGAGAGAGAGAGAGAGGGAGAGAGAGAGAGAGAGAGAGGTGGCGGGGGGGACGCAGGATTAGGAATGAGGTCAGTGGAAATATGACTATAGTTTTCTCTGTATTCCAATAATAATACATATGTTTTTTCGGAAATTCTTAGCTTCATCCTGTTGCTATTTCCTGTTATATGATTCGTGCTATGGTAGAAAAATATTGATCCTTGGGGGAGGTGCCGTTTGGATAGATTGCTTACTAGTATTTGTAAGTATTAGTGTTGGTTTATCATGGCGGACCCGTGGTATTCTCTCTCTCTCTCTCTCTCTCTCTCTCTCACACACAGAAACTATCCAAAGTATCTATTTTTAATAAACTCTCTCCTCTAAAACAGATAAGCAATATATATTACGACCTAAAAAATTATTAATAGTCTTATGCTACAAAGTCTCTTAACGCCTTTCAAATACGTGCACATAAATCTTTATTATATTGTAGGAAGCCCAAGAAGATTTGGAAAAATTTGAAGGTTTTTATTTTAGTGGACTTCCTACAACATAATATTCTAGTACACGGATACAGTGTTTATAACTTTGCTAAATCTTTTTATTACATCATACATTTATTACGAAAATAATTGCCGACTAAGACTTGTCTTTCTTCACGCTTCCTACGCCTATCTAGTTCCAGATGCGCGAGATTTCAGAAGTTCATTAAAAATTCTAAATGAGGAAAGAAGAAAAAAGTCCATTAAAAATTTCCCATATCGCCTCTGTTACAACCCTTGGGGTTGTTATAAAAGTTCTTATTATAATAATTGTTGTCAGTAATAAATGTAACTCAGTGCTAAAGGTCAGTGGAAACAAACACTCAAGAAAACTTAACAATATTTAATACTTAAATACACAATTTAGATCAACCTTGTCGGATGACAAATAACATAACTTGATAACCAGGAAGGACAAATACCAGTCCTTAGAAACACACTGGATTCCCTAAAACTAATAAGCTAAGTCCTAACAAAGACAGGAGAAATAACCGTTATTAATAATAAACTTGATTGGATCCAACAATTTAGCTGCCAGACCATAAATTACCCTAGTACTAATTCCAAGAAAGAAGGAAGACAAGAGTAAATAAAACAGTTAAACCATTATAAATCCTACCTATCAATACAAAACTAAGCACAAAACCTTGTCTATAATAGACCTACTGAATGACGTTATATAGTCTCGACGCAAATATGACATATATATATATATGATGTAATATATATATATATAAGATTAAATAATACAAAGGATGTATAGTTCTTCTCACTTCAGTGGATGTATAGAGGAGAGACAAACTAGGACCGTGATCCACTCGCCAAATCAGCTAACAGGTCAGGTCCTGAACGCCAGAGTAAATACCATAAGGGAAGAAGCGATCCCAAACGAAAATCAGAGACACTGTCTTACCTGGCGTCAGCCTCCCTACAGGCCATCTCACGAGCTAGCAAGCTCCCAAAAAAACCATAGCAGCTGATTGAAGACGAAAGCGACGGCAACAATTCCCTGGGAATTCCTCCTCGTCAGGGGAAAGGCAGGACCTGGCTCAAGTCGCAGGTTGACAGGAGCACCTACGAGTACCTTATTGATGTACTCAAGTCGCAAGTCGAGGCAGGAGACACTCGAGTCGCAGGTGACAAGAGAACCTGCAGACAACAGACCAAGGCGAGGATCCAAAGCGTAATCCAAAGAATCGTCGTCCAAAATAAACAGCCAAATAATCGTTATCCAAAATCCAAATCAGTATGCTGCTCAAGGTGTGATATCAAGGGAGTGCTCAAGCCCGAACTGAACTGTCCGAGCACCAACGTCCAGACCTCACCAAGACGCGTTCATAAACACTCGTGTAAATAAAAAAGAAGAAACAATCGTTAAAACGGATAGTTCGGTAATATAAACAAACGGGGAGGAGGCGCCTAACCACACTGAGAACGTTAAATTAAGCACTTTACGCTAAACACTTAAAATGACGAGACAACGGACACTTAAATTTCAAAAATAAAATAAACAAATGCTCATCCAAAACAAAGGCTATTCTGCCACAAAATGATTCTTAAAAACTAGTAATTAAACCTATAAAAACAAGGCTGATCTAAATTCATAAAAGGCAAATAAAAATAATCTAGTCCTTTCTAATACCTTCCTCCCCAAAAACAAAAAAAAATTATTCCAATAGAATAAATTTTTTTTAATACAAAACATAAAACCTGTAAGAGGAAAGGATTAACTTATCACTCTCAAGACAAAGTAAAGTCTCTGTGTGAAACCTGAATAAGAATTCTCATAACACTACAACAACTAAAATCAATAACTGAATTGTCACACCAAAGAAAACTTACCAGCTTAAAACAACAGAGAAAAACATAAATCAAAATAAACCAAGGTCAAATTAGCACAAATAATTACCACGAGACACTGACTGTCTCTAATTCAGCCAATAACATTGAGTTTACACATAACAGACACTACCACAGTAATGACCGCCCGCACTTTGGTCACTACAGGTTTTCCTTTGGTTCAAAAGAAAACAGACAAAATCATTAATGCCTCACTAAGAAAACCTAATAACTAATAAACCAAACTTCAAGCGAAACACACTCATACTCATGCTCACATCTCTAAGATTTAACGCAAACCAACTGAAGAGAGAGAAGGGCGAGGGGAGAGGAGCCAAATCGTGATCAAGTCTATATCCTTGAAAGGGCATCGGAATTCGATTCTCTGATCCCTTAACGTGTTTTATCACAAGCGAGAATTCTTGCAATTGCAGAGCCCAACGTAAAATTCTCTGTTGGCTCCTTTCATGCGCTCGATGAAAACCAGCGTTGTGGTCCGTCCAGATTTCTATGGGAAAAGAAAATTAGTCCACATACGGCTTAAAATGCACAAGAGTACGGACCAAGGCGAGGGCCTCCTTTTCAATGGTGAATATTTTCTCTCGCGGCCAGTAGCTTTCGACTATAATAGATACAGGATGAACCTCTCCTACCTCGTTCCTTTGAAAGAGGACACCCCCAATACCTATGTCACTGGCATCCACTGCAATAATAAAAGGTTTCTGGAAATTAGGAGAAGTCAATATTGGATTAGATACTAATACCATCTTAAGTTTAATAAATGCTTCCTCGCACTGAGAACCACACAAACTTCTGCCCTTTCTCTAACAATTTGGTAAGTGCTGAGCAATGTGAGAAATTTCGCATGAATCTGCGATAATAGCCAGTCATGCCCAGCACTCGACGAACCTCTCTGACATTGCACGGCCTCTTTAAATTTATGATAGCCTCGAGGTTGGCTTGTTAGGTGCCACCTGACCCAAACCCACCTCGTGACCCAAATAGCACACTTTTGCTTTGCCAAACTCACACTTTGGCAAGATTCACAACCAGACCGGCAGCCCTTAATGCTTCAAACACTTTTACTTAATCGTAAACATATGTGTGAGCCAGTCGTTGCTATAGACTACCAGGTCATCTATATAGATTTCTGTACCTTCCAAACCACAAATAACCCGGTTCATAAGACGTTGGAAAGTACAGGCAGCGTTTTTCATCCCAAAGGGCATTACCTTACACTCGTAAAGCCCGAAGGGAGTGACAAATGCAGAAATCTCTCGTGCTCGATGAGACAGGGGAACCTGCCAATACCCTTTCAATAAATCCAATTTCGTAATAAACTTAGCAGCCCCTATCTGATCGAGACAGTCATCTATACGAGGCAAAGGAAAAGAGTCATTCTTAGTGTGTGCGTTAACCTTACGGTAGTCTACACACATACGGAACTTTCCGTCGGACTTCTTAACAAGGACTATCGGGGAGCTCCATGGGCTAATGGAAGGTTGGATGAGATCGTGTTCCAGCATATATTTAATCTCCTTATCAACTATATCCCTCTTAACGGGATTCAGCCGATAAGGACTCTGTTTTACAGGAGAAGCATTTCCAACATCTACATCATGCTCAAGAAAATTAGTTAGACCTGGAGAATTCTGAAAATAAATCTGAAAAGAAGAAATTAAATTAATTACATCCCTCCTTTGAGCAATCTCCAGATGCTCCAGCCCTTCCTTCAAAACTTCTAAATTTTTAATATCAAAAAGAGCATCAGAAGACACCTGACAAATTAAATCCTCCAAATCCTCTGAAGGTAAATTCATAACCTCAGCCACAGGCTCATAAACAATAGCAAGAGGATCATGTCTATTTGAGGTATAGAGTTTTAACCTATTTATATGGAATATCCTGCACTTCCGTTTGGTTCCAGGAGCCTCTATTTCATAATTCACCTCTGACAACTTCCTCAACACCTTCCAGGGCCCCTTATATCTTGGTTCAAGGAAATTGTCAGAGTCAGTACTCAAAACTAAAACTAACTCTCCCGGCTCAAACGACCGTGCTTTAGATTTCCCTATCGAAATTTAATTTCATTGCAGCCTGAGAACTAGCCAAATTTCTCTGGCAAATTTCCAGGCTCTAGTATAATTTTTTTTCTCAAGTCCTCCACAAGTCTCCTACGTTTGCATCCCTTCCTCGACCAGTCTCAAGCATCTCATGAAAAATCTCCAAAGCCCACGTACTTTATGTCCAAAGACCAGTTTGAAAGGAGCTACACCAGTTGAAGAATTCGGGTGATTTCTTAGAGCAAAGAGAGCAAAGGGAAGCCCTTTATCCCATTCCTCCCCTTGTTCATAACAATACTTTTTCAAAATAGATTTAAGGGTCTGGTGGAACCTTTCCACCACCCCCTGACTCTCTGGATGATAGGGTACATGGTCTTGTGCTGAATGGCCAGTTCAGCACACTTACCTTTAAATACTTTACTAAAAATAAAATTTGTACCGCAGTCAGTTTGAAATAGTACGAGGGAGACTATACCTGGAAAGAATTCAATAGTTTGTCAAATACACTTTAGAGTTATCCTTCTCATTGGGAAGGCCTCAGGGAATCGAGATGCTCTATCCATAAATTGTCAAAGAGATGGGTAAATCCTGATTTAGTTTTAGGCAAAGGTCCAACCACATCAATAACTAATTCTACAAAAGGCTCACCTATCGCAGGAACTGGATTTAAGGGAGCTTTAGGAATAATTTGGTTGGGTTGGGCCCCCATCACTTGACAAACCTCGCATTCATTATAAAAATCTTGTTCACAGACGATTTTAATCCTGCCACCAAAAAACATTCTGCAACTTTCGAAAGTTTTACATACACCGAAGTGGCCAGAAAAAGAACATCATGTGCAAGACTCAGACAGACCTACGGAATTGAAATGGACAACAATTTTGTTCAAAACGAGACGTCTTGCTTAGATCATCAGTGAGGGACGACTAATCCGGTATAGTAAACCATTAACTCACACACCTGGGTTTGAGTCAAATCCACAGTGTCACCTAAATCAAAATTAAATTCCTTTTTCTGAGCTTCAATAAATGAAGACCTGTCCCAATCATGGTCTCAAAACATTGCTAACTACACTACTACTACTACTATCTAAAGACCCGGGCCTCTCTACGTCTACTTCTAAACTACTTAAGATTAAATCATCGTCATTATCGATTAAATTTTCAGCTTTTGCTGCTGCACGGGTTGTTTATTCTGCAACTGGACAGGTGTGCACAGACAATATGGGGAACAAACTCCTGTCCTTGGGTATTTACATATCGTTACCCAAAATGCCGTCAATTCCAGAATAGGGAGACTCTCAACTGCCAACTCTGTCACTTTATGATAACCAGGAAAGACAATCTGACCTCCACTAACGGAGCTGAAACGATAGAGTTTCGGGAACCCTCCCAGAACAACAAAATTCCCTGTATATTCAACTAAATCTTTCAAAGATTCTTTCAAAACCAGAGACCGTGCTGACCCTGTGTCCCTCAAAAATTCACACCAATAGTTTTGAAGTAGATATTAATTTACAGGCCAAATATATTTATCATAAAGTAGTCATGACTCCTTTCTGCTAGAAGACTGACTACTGCTACTACTACCATTACTAGTGCTAGCTACTGGACAGTTTTCGATGATGGGATTACTGATACAGGTTTACAAGTAGAATATTAGTGCACAGATTATTATTATTCCTTTGGAGGTACCTTCTTCTTAGCATTACACTGTGCCTGATAATCCCTGCTTATTACACCAGAAACAAGTCCCCTCCCCCTACCTCTATTATTCATATTACCTGGGCTAGAACCAAACCTATTATCTTTGAAAAAGACACGAGTGTCCTGTCCACTCGAGACTTTTCCCTGGTTACTATCGGGTTTGATGATTTTTATCTGGTGGGTTACCCTGCCCACGGAGTATTCAAAAGAGCCTGACCTCCTCTGAAAATTAACTGGCCTAGCAGATTGAAAAAATTCACATCCTAGTCCCAAAAACTACTAGACCCAGTTCGATGGGTCAATACAAACTCGTCAGCAATTTGGGCGGCCTTACCTAAATTAACAGCTTTTTACCTCTTCTAGAATAAATTTTCAATTCCTTACTGCATGACTTCTTGAATTCTTCTAGAAGCATGAGTTCCCTCAAAGAGGAGAAAGAGACCACCTGGCGGCTTTTTTAACCAATCATCAAATTGTTCCTCCTTAAGCCTAGCAAATTCCACATAAGTAAGGGAGGGGCCTGCTTCGTAAAATTTCTGAACTTAAGGCGATAGGCCTCAGGAACCAGATCATATGCCTTGAGGACTAGAGCCTTAACCTTATGATAGTCACGGGCTATACCTTCTTCCAAGGCATTATACACTCTTATAGCCTTCGCCCACCAATCCTACATTGAATTAGTACAGTCCACATTTCTGGGGGCCAAGACAACCGGGTGGCAACACGTTCAAATGCCTTGAAAAATTCTGGACATTCAACTCGTCAAACACTGGCACCAATTTCAAGGCCGCACCTACATTAAATTTATCCTGCGAGTTGCCCCGAGGTGTACTAAAATGATTAGAGTTGCCCTGCAGCCTAGCAATTTCTAAATTGATATTGGCCATCTCCAATTCATGCCGCCTCACCCTCTCATTCTCCTCAAATTCTAGTTTCATCAATTCTATCCGTTTACATATTAAGTTATATTCACTGTCCTCCTGGGACACTACAGGCTGTACTGGGGCTACACTCACTGGGACAGGGTTTTCTACCAAAAACCGGGGTTAGTAGACACATTAGATTTAATTTGCAAATTAGCCTGCCCTTCAAAATAGTTCCAGTACGAGGAGGATCTTCAAACAAAGAAAGACCTGGTTCACACTAACATCTTCAATCACACTACCTTCTCGCTCTGAGTCACTGTCACCAACACTATCAAAATCCCTAGCCAAATTCTCTCCTTCAGCCATACCCTGAGCTACCTTACTTTTCACAGCTACCAACAATTGATTTTTTGTATCCGCTGCCCTGCCCTCAACGGAATACCTAACCACCGAGCACAACTTACTAGACAAGCCTTATTCAGCACTGGCAGAATGTTTTTATACAATCAACCGACCCTAAAAACTCTGCGGGGTCAAACACAAAATCCTCCATTGTATCAAAATTAGCAGGGGAGAAAGGTAATACTCTATAACTAATGAAAATATTGCCAAATTAACAAAGTGCTGTTCCATGGACCAAAACACTGAGTACACCTGAGAACAATCCTGTCACGTCGCCAAATTGTTACAACCCTTGGGAATTGTTCACAACCCTTGGGGTTGTTATAAAAGTTCTTATTATAATAATTGTTGTCGTAATAAATGTAACTCAGTGCTAAAGGTCAGTGGAAACAAACATCAAGAAAACTTAACAATATTTAATACTTAAATACACAATTTAGATCAACCTTGTCGGATGACAAATACATAACTTGATAACCAGGAAGGACAAATACCAGTCCTTAGAAACACACTGGATTCCCTAAAACTAATAAGCTAAGTCCTAACAAAGACAGGAGAAATAACCGTTATTAATAATAAACTTGATTGGATCCAACAATTTAGCTGGCCAGGACCATAAATTACCCTAGTACTAATTCCAAGAAAGAAGGAAGACAGAGTAAATAAAACAGGGAAAACCATTATAAATCCTACCTATCAATACAAAACTAAGCACACAAAACCTTGTCTATAATAGACCTACTGAATGACGTTATATAGTCTCGACGCAAATATGACAATATATATATAGATATATATATATATATATATAGATGTATATATATATATATAAAGATTAAATAATACAAAGGATGTATAGTTCTTCTCACTTCAGTGGATGTATAGAGGAGAGACAAAACTAGGGCCGTGATCCACTCGCCAAATCAGCTAACAGGGCAGGTCCTGAACGCCAGAGTAATACCATAAAGGGAAGGCGATCCCAAACGAAAATCAGAGAGACACTGTCTTACCTGGCGTCAGCCTCCCTACAGGCCATCTCACGAGCTAGCAAGCTCCCAAAAAAACCATAGCAGCTGATTGAAGACGAAAGCGACGGCAACAATTCCCTGGGCCTTCCTCCTCGTCAGGGAAGGCGGGATTCTGGCCTCGTCGCAGGTGACAGGAGCACCTACGAGTACCTTTATATGTACTCAAGTCGCAAGTCGAGGCAGGAGACACTCGAGTCGCAGGTGACAAGAGAACCTGCAGACAACAGACCAAGGCGAGGATCCAAAGCGTAATCCAAAGAATCGTCGTCCAAAATAAACAGCCAAATAATCGTCATCCAAAATCCAAATCAGTATGCTGCTCAAGGTGTGATATCAAGGGAGTGCTCAAGCCCGAACTGAACTGTCCGAGCACCAACGTCAGACCTCACCAAGACGCGTTCATAAACACTCGTGTAAATAAAAAGAAGAAAACAATCGTTAAAACGATAGTTCGGTAATATCAAACAAACTGGGGAGGAGGCGCCTAACCACACTGAGAAACGTTAAATTAAGCACTTTACGCTAAACACTTTAAAATGAACGAGACAACGGACACTTAAATTTTCAAAAATAAAATAAACAAATGCTCATAACCAAACAAAGGCTATTCTGCCAACAAATGATTCTTAAAAACTAGTAATTAAACCTAGAAAAACAAGGCTGATCTAAATTCATAAAAAGGCAAATAAAAAATAATCTAGTCCTTTCTAATAGCCTCTTAACTTGATAAGGTTAACGAAATTAAAAGTTCCTAATTAATTTACTTAAGGTCCTATCTGTCTCTCGCCTCCAACACACACCCCATACACACCCCCCACTCCCCTCTCTCTCTCTCTCTCTCTCTCTCTCTCTCTCTCTCTCTCTCTCTCTCTCTCTAGATCTTCAAGGCCCAACGAGCGGTGGGAAGTATGTTTGTCTTCATAAAAATATCCAATATGCTACGTTTGACTCCAGGAGGTATTCATGATATTGGTTGTTAGTCGACTGTGGTTGCTCAGAGCTTAGCTAGGGGTGGAGGGAGGGAAGAGACAGAAATAAATGTCATAATTATAACTAACAACTAGATTACCCGGACAAGATCGACCTCACGCTGTCAGGGTAACACCAGTCATTAATTCTCTCTCTCTCTCTCTCTCTTCTCTCTCTCTCTCTCTCTCTCTCTGCGTATTTTCCCTCCCCCTTGCCATTGTCCCCAAGTAGATTCTCTCCGAAATCACATTATTTCCTACTTCAGTTTTTATAGAAATGCGCCTTTGAAGAAGGGAGAAAGGGCGTTTGATTTTTTTAATATTTTGTTATTGTCTATAATAACAATACATCTTAATTTTTAATTGATTTTCTTGAGGTTGACCTAATTGCCAGTGATTTATCGGTAGAGGGAATTTAACTGATTACTCTGAGCTTTTATTCACAGCTTATCGACGTTTATTCTTTGTAACTGTAAGAAGCTGCTAATAATAATAATAATAATAATAATAATAATAATAATAATAATAATAAAATAATAATAATAATAATAATAATAAGGAGGAGGGGATATAAAACACCAAGAGATGAAGAAGAAGGGGATATAAACACCAAGAGATGAAGGACACGATCAGGAAAAGAATATATGCAGAGACTCAAGGCGATACTCAGTCAAAACTCAACGCCGGAAATATGATAAAAGCCATAAACACATGGGCGGTGCCAGTAATCAGATACAGCGCAGGAATAGTGGAATCGACGAAGGCAGAACTCCGCATCATAGATCAGAAAACCAGGAAACATATGACAATACACACACTACACCCAAGAGCAAATACGGACAGACTATACATAACACAAAAGGAAGGAGGGAGAGTACTACTGAGCATAGAGGAACTGCGTCAACATCGAGAACAGAGCACTGGGGCAATATCTGAAAACCACCGTGAAGACGAGTCGCTAAAGAGTTGCATGGGAAGAAGGACTAATAAAAGTAGACGAAGACCCAGAAATATACAGAGACAGGAGAATGACAACAGAACGAGGACTGGCACATCAAAACCAATGCACGGACAATACATGAGACAGACTAAAAACTAGCCAGCGATTACACGTGGCAATGGCTACAGAGGGGAGAGTTAAAGAGGAAACTGAAGGAATGATAACACGGCACAAGATCAGGCCTAAGAACCAGATATGTTCAAAGAACGATAGATGGAAATAACATCTCTCCCATATGTAGGAAGTGCAATACGAAAAATGAAACCATAAAACCACATAGCAAGCGAATGTCCGGCACTTGCACAGAACCAGTACAAAAGAGGCATGATTCACGTGGCAAAAGCCCTCCACTGGAGCCTGTGCAAGAAACATCAGCTACCTTGCAGTAATAAGTGGTAAGAAACACCAACCTGAAGGAGTGATAGAAAACGCCCAGGCAAAGATCCTCTGGGATTATGATATCAGAACAGGTAGGGTGATACGTGCAAATAGACCAGACGTGACGTTGATTGACAAAATCAAGAAGAAAGTATCACTCATTGATGTCGCAATACCATGGGACACCATTGAGAAGAGAAAGAGAGAGGGGAAAAAATTGTATAAGTATCAAGATCTGAAAATAGAATAAGAAGGATATGGGATATGCCAGTGGAAATCGTACCCATAATCATAGGAGCACTAGGCACGATCCCAAGATCCCTGAAAAGGAATCTAGAAAAAATTAGAGGCTGAAGTACTCCAGGACTCATGCAAGAAGAGTGTGATCCTAGAAACGGCGCACATAGTAAGATAAGTGATGGACTCCTAAGGAGGCAGGATGCAACCTGGAACCCCACACTATAAATACCACCCAGTCGAATTGGAGGACTGTGATAGAGCAAAAAAAAAAAGAAAATAATAATAATAATAATAAAACTGGGATGATAGCGATCAAGGCCACAACGGTAGTTGTAGCAGAAGTAATAATATTGTTATATTTTGTGTATTCTGTGTATCAGGTCATTGATGGCCTACTCGTTTTGCTCTTCAATAATTCTTAAAATCATGATTATAAAATTTCTTGTTATGGAAGTTAAGCATAATAATAAAATTACAAAGCTAACTAAGAGATGACTTTACTCCTTTCACTTATGGCAGCAAAAATGATCATCTTCAGAATAATTATGATGTTGAAGATGATGCTATCAGTGGCTCGTCATCCATCACCTCTGTAATCTTGACTGAACCTTCCCTTCGTCTTATTTCATCATTTCCTCAACTCTCAAGCAGCAATATTCCCATAATCCACTCAGCATTCTCATCTCTGTTCTCTCAAGCTTTACTTCCTCTTTTCTTCTTAGAGCCATGTTTCTGCCCCATACGTTGACACTGGTCTTATCACTGTGTTGTACATCAAGCTAAAAGTCAAGATATATCAGTGGTAACTGTTACAATATGCCAATTCCTTTCGTCCCTGATACATTATTTTGTTTTCAAAGAAATTTTTTTATTGTTGTTGCATACGAAAGTAGCGTTTCCCTTTATGGGCTGGAAACTCTCAAGTCTCTCTCATGAGGGATACGTCTTTCAAAAGTATCCCTCAGGATACTTTTGAAATTAACTGACCATCAGGAGCACTACTTTTTTTCTTCATCGAATGAAATAAGAAAAAATGACTTCCTCCGCCGTTTTCAAGACGATGATATTTCTGCCCTTATGAATTGCACGCTGCTTTAAGCCAGCTATTTTATTGCCTTCACTTCAAGACTTCTGAGTTTTCGACTTCCGTTATTACTGCTCTCTTTTCGTAGATTCTTCGTTGTTATCGCTGCTGATAGACTTAAGTTAATTGCTATAGTAGATTCACATCAACCGTGCATCTAATGTCTAGGCCAGTTCCTTACGACGCACCTGATTGGCTGTTGATAAGCCAATCACAGGGCTGGAAATTCAGTCTCTCTGAAGAGTTCACAGTGGCAGGATGTTTGTTCCACCTCTCCTGAGGGATACTTTTGAAAGACGTATCCCTCATGAGAGAGACTTGAGAGTTTCCAGCCCTGTGATTGGCTTATGAATAGCCAATCAGGAGCGTCGTAAGGGACTGGCCTAGACATTAGATCCACGGTTGATGGGAGTCTACTGTAGTATTTTGCTTGTTTTTATTTTTCTCTTCAGGATTAGCATTTGGGTTGAGATTATTAACTACTATTTTGAGTGTTTTTTTTATATAGATATCTGGTCTACCCATTGTATACAGAATGTACTGTATTCCTTATAAGTACAAACGAGTCTTCAGGATATCCCATTTTTTCAGTGGTGAATGTATTTTAAGAAACTTTCTTAGCATAATAATGCCTATTGACATTATTTTTGTTTTCTTAAATTGTAGAACTGCTGCTTTTTCTTTTAAATATTATTTTATTGTACCTCATTTCATATTCTTGGTATGCTTACACCTATGGGTATTGACGCAGAGTAATTATTGCATTCGTAAATCGTTTACTATAAGCATTCCATATTTCCCTCATTAAGCTTACGCACTGAGAACCTCTCCTCCACATTGCAGCGTTGGAAAAGGATCAAGGAATGAGAAAAAATATGAGAATGATTTTATGAGAAACACTGTTTTTTAATACTGACTTCAACCTCAACTCCCGCCCCCCCCCCCCCCGCCCCCCCCCCCCCCCCCCCCACAGCACACACACACCCACACACTGCACTGTTTTTAATTAGGGCGGTTAAAAAACCAATTCACACCGCCCCTCATTCCCATCCTGTTGCCATACTTACCTTCCTTTGCAAATTATATTACTGCCTCTCTCTCTCTCTCTTTCTCTCTCTCAGTTCACTTCTCATTTTCCATCCTTTGCTTCTTCCAGCCTCACCTGCCTTTTCCACTCCTTCCCGGTCTTCCTTCCTCCTATTTCATTCCTGGTCTTCGAAACTCTTTCTCGAAAATCTCCGAAATTGAGAGGACCATAAAATGGCAGACGGAGCTCTGAGGAGGAGGAGGAGGATCAGTCTGGACTTTTAAAATGAGGACGATGTGGTATTTTTTCTCTTATTATTTTTAGAGTACTGAATATACTCAAAATAAGGTCTGTTCTCTCTTGCCATTATTTCCATTTGGATTTTCTCTACCCTATTTTTATGGTAGTCATTTCAATAACTTTTCGGGGATTTCATATGAATTCCATAATTAGAATTGTCATTATTCTTCATAACCTATCTGATGTTAATTGCCAGCCTTTGTTTATAAGTCTTATGATTGGCACGTGATTTCTAAATCTTACGAGGTTATTTTCCCGTCACAATTCATTCAGTTAGGATTGAACTCGTGCCTGTTGCATCCACATCACCCTCATGCATTTCAGTACTATTCGTCTTAAGTTCCTCGTTGGACAAGTGGTTTTCGTGCTCGGCCACCAATCAGGTAGGCAGAAGTTCGATTCTCGGCGCGGAATCAGAGGAATTTATTTCTAGTAATAGAAATTCATTTCTCGATATAATGTGGTTCGGATCCCACAATAAGCTGTAGGTCCCGTTGCTAGGTGACCAACTAGTTCCTAGCCACGTGAAAATATCCAATCCTTCGGGATCAGCCCTTGGAGAGCTGTTCATCAGCTCAGTGATCTGGTTGAACTAAGATATACTTAAGTACACGTCGTGAAGGAACTCATCCGAAGTTGTCATATGAATCTTTCATATCGCATAGATATTTATCCCTTGACATTTTTCTCTCAAGTTTTGCCTTCTTCCTCTCGAGCAAAGTCAAGTTCCTCGTCGGACTTGTGGGTAACGTGCTCGCAGCAATACCAGGCACTTTACAGCGACCCTTCATTGGAGATGAAGGGACCGTAACGGTCCCTCATGAAGGCGAAATAGGGTCAGTGGACGGGCGGCTTACAGCTTAATATTGGTTCACGTTAATCTCTTCGGGATTCTTGCGACGTTACGGTACATAACGGGGCAAAATGGCATCGTGCAGAGGTTTCTGGGGCGCGGACGGTATAGGAGCCCTCGGTTAAATAGCCTTTATGGGCAGTTGAAAGATTTCTTTCGATTCTAAAGCTTTGGTGATGAATCAGAGGAACTTAGGGAGTCGGGATCTTGTTCTCTCTTAGAGACGAGACGTCTAATGGAGATGGTGAAAGCTCGAACTTTAGTCTTATAAACTGATGAACATTCTCTTACTTATAGCTTTAAAATCTATAGATACGAATTCTAATCTTGCAATAAAAGTGGTGCTTTTCATCTTTTGTGCGTTTTAAGTGTTTTTAGTCTCCATTACACTTTATTTTATTACGTGATATTTAGTTCTGGTTATATCATAATAGTCTGCCCGCCCGTCCCCGGGACGCCTGGCAGGCCTCTGCCCGCCCGTCCCCGGGACGCGTGGCAGGCCTCTGCCCGCCCGTCCCCGGGACGCCTGGCAGGCCTCTGCCCGCCCGTCCCCGGGACGCCTGGCAGGCCTCTGCCTGCCCGTCCCCGGGACGCCTGGCGGGCCTCTGCGCGCCCGTCCCCGGGACGCCTGGCGGGCAGCTGCCCGCCCGTCCCCAGACGCCTGGCGGGCCGCTGCCCGCCCGTCCCCGGGACGCCTGGCGGGCCTCTGCCCGCCCGTCCCCGGGACGCCTGGCGGGCCGCTGCCCGCCCGTCCCCGGGACGCCTGGCGGGCCTCTGCCCGCCCGTCCCCGGGACGCCTGGCGGGCCGCTGCCCGCCGGTCCCGGGGGGATGCCTGGCGGGCGGAGCCGCCCGTCCCCGGGACGCCAGGCGGGCGGAGGCCCGCCAGTCCCCAGCACGCCAGAGGGGCCTCTGCCCGCCCGTCCCCGAAGGGACGCCTGGCGGGAGCCTCTGCCCGACGGTCCCCGGGACGCCTGGCGGGCCGCTGCCCGCCGGTCCCCGGGACGCCTGGCGGGCCGCTGCCCTCCGGTTCCCCGGGGACGCCTGGCGGGCGCCGCCGGTCCCCGGGACGCCTGGCTAGCCTCTGCCCGCCCGTCCCCGGGACGCCTGGCGGGCCTCTGCTCGCCCGTCCCCGGGACGCCTGGCGGGCCTCTGCCCGCCTGTCCCAAGGACACCTGGCAGGGCCCGCCTGTCCCGCCCAGGGACGCCTGGCGGGGCCCGCCCATCCCCGGGACGGCCTGGCGGGGCTCTGCCCGCCCATCCCCGGGACACCTGGCGGGCTGAGGCCCGCCCGTCCCCGGGACGCATGGCGGGCAGAGGCCTGCCCGTCCCCGGGCGGGACGCCTGGCGGGGCTCCGCCCGCCCGTCCCCAGGACGCCTGGCGGGCCGCTGCCCGTCCGTCCCCCGGACGCCTGGCGGCCTCTGCCCGCCCGTCCCGACGCGCCTGGCATGCCTCTGCCCGCCCGTCCCCGGGACCCCTGGCGGGCCTCTGCCCGCCCGTCCCCGGGACGCCTGGCGGGCCTCTGCCCGCCCGTCCCCGGGAAGCCTGGCGGGCCGCTGCCCGCCGTCCCCGGGACGCCTGGCGGGCCTCTTGCCGCCCTTCCCCGGGACGCCTGGCGGGCCGCTGCCCGCCGGTTCCCGCGGACGCCTGGCGGGCCGCTGCCGCGTCCCCGGGACGACGCCTGGCGGGCCTCTGCCCGCCCGTCCCGGGACGCCTGGTGGGCAAAGGCCCGCCCGTCCCTGGGACGCCTGGAGGGCAAAGGCCCGCCCCGACCATGGGACGCCTGGCGTCCCGGGGACAGGTGGGCGTAGCCCCGCCAGGCGGGCCTTTGCCGCCAGGCGTCCAGGGACGGGCGGGCCTTTGCCCGCCAGGCGTCCCGGGGACGGGCGGCCCTCTGGCCCGCCCGTTCCCCGGACGCCTGGCGGGCCCTCTGCCCGCCCGTCCCCGGGACGCCTGGCGGCCCTCTGCCCGTTCGTCCCCGGGACGCCTGGCGGGCCTCTGCCTGCCCGTCCCCGGGGACGCCTGGCGAGCCTCTGCCCGCCCGTCCCCGGGACGCCTGGCGGGAAGCAAAGGCCCGCCCTGACCCTGGGACGCCTGGCGGGGCTACGCCCGCCTGTCCCCGGGACGCCTGGCGGGCCTCATCCCGCCCGTCTCCGGGACGCCTGGCAGGCAGAGGCCCGCCCGTCCCCGAGACGCCTGGCGGAGCTCCGCCCGCCCGTCCCCGGGACGCCTGTCGGGGCTCCGCCCGCCCGTCCCCGGGACGCCTGGAGGGCCTTTGCCCGCCCGTCCCAGGGACGCCTGGCGGGCAGAGGCCCGCCCATCCCCGGGACGCCTGGCATGGCCCGCCCGTCCCCAAGACGCCTGGCGGGCTCTGCCCGCCCGTCCCCGGGACGCCTGGCGAGCCACTGCCTGCCCGTCCCCGGGACGCCCTGGTGGGCCTCTGCCCGCCCGTCCCAGGGGACGCCTGGCGGGCCTCTGCCGCCCATCCCCGGACGCCTGGCGGGCAGAGGCCCGCCCGTCCCAGGGACACCTGGCGGTGCTGCGCCCGCCTGTCCCCCCACGACGCCTGGCGGGCGCTGCCCGCCCGTCCCCACGACGCCCCCTGGCGGGCCGCTGCCCGCCCGTCCCCGGGACGCCTAGCGGCCTCTAACCCGCCCCGTCCCCCCCGGGCCAAGCCCTGGCGGGCCGCTGCCCGCCAGTCTCCGGGAAGCCTGCGGGCCGCTGCCCGCCCGTCCCCGGGACGCCTGGCGGGCCTCTGCCTGCCCGTCCCCGGGACGCCTGGCGGGCCTCTGCCCGCCCGTCCCCGGGACGCTTGGCGCGGGCTTCTGCCCGCCCGTCCCCTGGGACGCCTGGCGGGCGGGCAAAGGCCGCCCGTCCATGGACGCCTGGCGGGGGGCTACGCCCGCCCGTCCCGGGATGCCTGGCTGGCCTCAGCCCGCCCGCCAGGCGTCCCAGGTCGGGCGGGCCTTTTGCCCCGCCAGGCGTCCCAGGGACGGACGGCCCACTGCCCGCCCGGCCCCGGGACGCCTGGCGGGCCTCTGCCCGCCCGTCCCCGGGACGCCTGGCGGCCCTCTGCCCGCCCGTCCCGGGACGCCTGGCGGGCCTCTGCCTGCACGTCCCCGGGACGCCTGGCGGGCCTCTGCACGCCCGTCCCCGGGACGCCTGGCGGGCCTCTGCCCGCCTGTCCCCGGGACGCCTGGCGGCAAAGGCCCGCCCGTCCAGGGACCCCTGGCGGGCAAAGGCCCGCCCGTCCATGGGACGCCTGGCGGGGCTACTCCCGCCTATCCCGGGACGCCTGGCGGGCCTCATCCCGCCCGTCCCCGGGACGCCTGTCGGGGCTTCGCCCGCCTGTCCCCGGGATGCCTGGCGGGCCTTTGCCCGACCGTCCCAGGGACGCCTGGCGGGCAGAGGCCCGCCCATCCCCGGGACGCCTGGCGTGGCCCGCCCGTCCCCCGGACGCCTGGCGGGGCTCCGCCCACCCGTCCCCGGGACGCCTGGCGGGCCACTGCCCGCCCGTACCCGGGGACGCCTGGTGGGCCCTCTGCCCGCCCGTCCCCAGGGACGCCTGGCGGGCCTCTTGCCCGCCCATCAACCCGGGACGCTGGCAGAGGCCCGCCCGTCCAGGGACGCCTGACGGTGCTGCACCCGCCCGTCCCCAGGACGCCTGGCGCGGGCCTCTGCCCGCCCATCCCCGGGACGCCCTGGCGGGCAGAGGCCGCCCGTCCCAGGGACGCCTGACGGTGCTGCACCCGCCCGTCCCAGGGACGCCTAGCGGGCCTCTACCCGCCCGTCCCGGGACTCCTGGCGGCGCCGCTTGCCCGCCCCGTCTCCGGGAAGCCTGGCGGGCCGCTTCCCGCCCGTCCCGGGACGGCCTGGCGGGCCTCTGCCCGCCCAGTCCCCAGGACGCCTGGTGAGTCTCTGCCTGCCCGTTCCCCGGACGGCTGGCGGGCCGCTGCCCGCCCGTTTCCCGGGAAGCCTGGCGTGCCGCTGCCCGCCCGTCCCAGGGACGCCTGGCGGGCCTCTGCCCGCCCGTCCCCGGGGACTCCTGGCGGGCCGCTGCCCGCCCGTCCCCTGGACGCCTGGCGGGCCTCTGCCCGCCCATCCCCCCCCCCCAGGGGCGCCTGGGTGGGTGGGCTTGCCCGCCCATCCCCGGACGCCTGGCGGGCCGCTGCCCGCCCGTCCTCGGGAAGCCTGGCGGGCCGCTTCCCCGCCGCGTCCCCCCGGGACGGCCTGGCGGGCGCTCTGCCCGCGGCCCGTCCTCCAGGACGCCCTGGTGAGTCTCTGCCTGCCCGTCCCGAGGGAACGGCTGGCGGCCGCTGCCCGCACCGTTCCGCGGGAAGCCTGGCGTGCCCGCTGCCCCGCACCGTCCCAGGGACGCCTGCGGGCCTCTGCCCGCACCGTGCCCCGGGACTCCTGGCGGGCCGCTGCCCGCTACCATCCCCCTGGAACGCCTGGCGGGCCTCTGCCCGCCCATACCCGGGGCGCCTGGTGGGCCTCTGCCCGCCCATCCCGGACCGGAAACGCCTGGCCGGGCCCGCGTGTGCCGCTGCCCGCCCGTCCCGGGAGCCTGGCTTGCCCGGGCCTCTGCCCGCCCGTCCCAGGGACGCCTGGCGGGCCGCTGCCTGCCGCTGCCTGCCGGTTCCCTGGGACGCCTGGCGGGCCCGCTGCCCTGCCCGCGGTCCCCGGGACACCTTGCGGGCGGAGGCCCGCCCGTCCCGGACGCCAGGCGGGCGGAGGCCCGCATGTCTCCGGGGCTTCTGGCGTGCCTCTGCCCGCCCGTCCCCGGCACGCCTGGCGGGCCTCCGCCCGCCTGTCCCCGGGACGCCTGGCGGGCAAAGGCCCGCCGTCCACGGGACGCCTGGTGGAGCTCCGCTTGCCCGTTCCCGGGACGCCTGGCGGGCCGCTGCCCGCCCGTCCCCGGGAAGCCTGGCGGGCCGCTGCCCGCCCGTCCCCGGGACGCCTGGCGGGCCTCTGCCCGCCCGTCCCCGGGACGCCTGGCGGGCCTCTGCCCGCCCGTCCCTGGGACGCCTGGCGGGCCGCTGCCCGCCCGTCCCCGGAAGCCTAGCGAGCCGCTGCCCGCCCGTCCCAGGGACGCCTGGTGGGCCTCTGCCCGCCCATCCCAGGGACGCCTGGCGGGCAGAGGCCCGCCTGTCCCCGGAACGACTGGCGGGGCCCGCCCGTCCTCGGGACGCCTGGCGGGGCTCCGCCCGCCCACCGTCCCGGGACGACGCTGGCGGGCCACTGCCTGCCCGTCCCCGGGACGCCTGGCGGGCCTCTGGCCGCCCGACCCAGGGACGCCTGGCGGCGGGCCTCTGCCCATCCATCCCCGGGGACTGGCCTGGCGGGCACAAGGCCCGCCCGTCCCAGGACGCCTGGCGGTGCTCCGCCCTCCCGTCCCCAGGACGCCTGGCGGGCCACTGCCCGCCCGTCCCCGGGACACCTGGCGGGCCTCTGCCCGCCCGGACCCGGGACGCCTGGCGGGCCGCTGCCTGCCGGTCCCTGGGACGCCTGGCGGGCCGCCTGCTGCCCGTCCCCGTCCCCGGGACGCCTAGCGGGCCTCTGACCCGCCCGTCCCCGGGACTCCTGGCGAGGCCGCTGCCCGCCCGTCCCCTGGACGCCTGGCGGGCCTCTGCCCGCCCATCCCCGGGGCGCCTGGTGGGCCTCTGCCCCCGCCCATCCCCGGAACGCCTGGCGGGCCGCTGCCGCCCGTCCATCGGGAAGCCTGGGCTTTGCCGCTGGCCCGCCCGTCCCAGGGACGCCTGGCGGGCCGCTGCCTGGCCGCTGCCTTGCCGGTCCCTGGGACGCCTGGCGGGCCGCTGCCCGCCGGTCCCCGGGACACCTTGCGGGCGGAGGCCCGCCCGTCCCCGGGACGCCAGGCGGGCGGAGGCCCGCATGTCTCCGGGGCTTCTGGCGTGCCTCTGCCGCCCGTCCCGCACGCCTGGCGGGGCCGGCCGCCGCCTGTCCGGGACGCCTGGCGGGCAAAGGCCCGCCCGTCCACGGGACGCCTGGTGGAGCTCCGCTTGCCCGTTCCCGGGAACGCCTGGCGGCCGCTGCCGCCCGCCCGTCCCCGGGAAGCCTGGCGGGCCGCCTGCTGCCCGCCCGTTCCCCGGGACGCCTGGGCGGGCCTCTGCCCGCCCGTCCCGCCCGGGACGCCTGGCGGGCCTCTGTCGCCCGTCCCTGGGACGCCTGGCGGGCCGCTGCCCACGTCCGCCCGTCCGCCCCGGGAAGCCTAGCGACCGCTGCCGCTCAGCCGTCCCAGGGACGCCTGGTGGGCCTCTGCCCGCCCATCCAGGGAACCGGCCCTGGGGGCAGAGGCCCTGTCGGGACGAACCTGGGGCGGCGCGTCTAGACCGGCCCTGGCGGGGCCTCCGCCCGCCCGTCCCCGGGACGCCCTGCTGCCACTGCTGCCCGTCCCCGGGACGCCTGGCGGGCCTCTGCCCGCCCGTCCAGGGAGCCTGGCGGGCCTCTGCCCATTCCCCCCGGGACTCCTGGCGGCATCAGGCCCGCCCGTCCCCAGGACGCTTGGCCGGTGCTCCGCCTCCCGTCCAAGGAGCTGCGCCCACTGCCCGCCCCCGTCCCCGGACCCCTGGCGGGCCTCCTGCCCGCCCGGACCGGGACGGCCTGCGGGCCGCTGCCCTGCCCGTCCAGGGACGCCTGGCGGCCGGGCCTGCGCCCGCCGGGACGCCTAGCGGGGCCTTACCCGCCCGTCCCGGGACTCCTGGCGGGCCGCTGCCCGCCCGTCCCTGGCGGGGCGCCTGCGCTCTGCCCGCCCCATCCCCGGGGCGCCGGTGGGCCTCTGCCCGCCCATCCCCGGAACCCTGGCGGGCCGCTGCCCGCCCGTCCTCGGGAGCCTGCTTGCCGCGCCCGCCCGTCCCCAGGGACGCCTGGCGGGCCGCTGCCTGCCGCTGCCCTGCCGGTCCCTGGGACGCCTGGCGCCGCTGCCCGCCGGTCCCCGGGACACCTTGCGGGCGGAGGGGCCCGCCCGTCCCCGGGACGCCAGGGGCGGGAGGCCCGCATGTCTCGGGGCTGGCGTGCCTCTGCCCCGCCCGTCCCCGCACGCCTGCGCCTCCGGCCCGCCCTGTCCCCGGGACCTGGCGGGCAAAAAGGCCCGCCCTTCCACGGGGACGCCTGGTGGAGCTCCGCTTGCCCGTCGGGACGCCCTGGCGGGCCGCTGCCCGCCCGTCCCCGGGAAGCCTGGCCCGGGCCGCTGGCCCGCCCGTCCCCGGGACGCCTGGCGGGCCTCCTGCCGGCCCGTCCCCGGGACGCCTGGCGGGCCTCTGCCCGCCCGTCCCCTGGGACGCCTGGGGCCGCTGCCCCGCCCCGTCGGGAGCCTAGCGAGCCGCGCCCGCCCCGTCCCAGGGACGCCTGGTGGGCCTCTGCCCGCCCATCCCAGGGCGCCTGCGGGCAGAGGCCCGCCTGTCCCCGGAAACGATGCGGGGCCCGCCCGTCCTCGGGGACGCCTGGCGGGGCTCCGCCCGCCCGTCCCCGGGACGCCTGGCGGCACTGCCGCCCGTCCCCGGGAGCCTGGCGGGCCTCTGCCCGCCCGTCCCAGGACGCCTGGCGGGCCTCTGCCCATCCATCCCCGGGACTCCTGGGGCACAGGCCGCCCTCCCCAGGACGCCTGGCGGTGCTCCGCCCTCCCGTCCCCAGGACGCCCTGGCGGGCCATGCCCGCCCGTCCCCGGGACAACCTGGCGGGCCTCTGCCCGCCCGGACCCGGGACGCCTGGCGGCCGCTGCCTGCCGGTCCCTGGACGCCTGGCGGGCCGCTGCCCGCCCGTCCCCGGACGCCTAGCGGGCCTCTACCCGCCCGTCCCCGGGACTCCTGCGGGCCGCTGCCCGCCCGTCTCCGGGAAGCCTGGCGGCCGCTTCCCGCCCGTACCCCGGACGCCTGGCGGGCCTCTGCCCTGCCCGTCCCCAGGACGCCTGGTGAGTCTCTGCCTGCCCGTCCCCGGGACGCCTGGCGGCCGCTGCCCGCCCGTTCCCGGGAAGCCTCGTGCCGCTGCCCGCCCGTCCCAGGACGCCTGGCGGGCCTCTGCCCACCCGTCCCCCCCGGGGACGCCTGGCGGGCCTCTGCCCGCCCGTCCCCGGGACCCCTGGCGGGCCGCTGCCCGCCGGTCCCCGGGACGCCTGGCGGGCCACTGCCCGCCGTCCCCGGACTGCTTGCGGGCGAAGGCCCGCCGTCCCCGGGACGCCTGGCGGGCTACCCGCCCATCCCCGTGACGCCTGGCGGGCAAAGGCCCGCCCGTCCCTGTGACGCCTGGCGGGCAAAGGCCTGCCCGTCCATGGGACGCCTGGCGGGGGCGGAGCCTCGCCAGGCGTCCCGGGGGACGGGCGGCGTAGCCCGCCAGGCGTCCCATGGAGGCGGGCGGGCCTTTGTCCGCCAGGCGTCCCAGGGACGGGCGGGCCTTTGCCCGCCAGGCGTCCCAGGGACGGACGGCCCTCTGCCCGCCCTGTCCCCGGGACGCCTGACGGCCTTTGCCCGCCCGTCCCCGGGACGCCTGGGCGGGCCTCCCTGCCTGCGCCCTCCTGCCCGCCCCGCCCCGGGACGCCTGTCGGGCCTCCTGCCTGCCCGTCCCCGGGACGCCTGCCCCGTCCCCGGGACGCCTGGCGGGCCTCTGCACGCCCGTTCCCCGGGACCCTGGCGGGGCCTCTGCCCCCCGGTCCGGGAGGGACGCCTGGACGCCTGGCGGGCCTCTGCCCGCCCTCCGTTCCCCCGGGACGCCTGGGCGGGCCTCTGCCGGCCCGTCCCCTCCCGGCCCGGACGGGACGCCTGGCGGGCCTCTGCCCGCCCGTCCCCGGGACGCTGGCGGCCAAACCCCGCCCTGGCGGGCCTCTGCCCGCCCGTGGCGACGCCTGGCGCCAAGGCAAAGGGCCGCCCGTCCCTGGGGACGCCTGGCGGGCAAAGGCCCACAGTCCATGGGAACGCCGGCGGGGCTACGCCCGCCCGTCCCCGTGACGCCTGGCGGGCCTCAGCCCGCCCGTCCCCGGGACGGGCGTGCCTTTGCCCGCCAGGTGTCCCGGGACGGGACGCCTGGAGGGCCGCTGCCTGCCCGTCCGCGGGACGCCTGGCGGGCCTCTGCCCGCCCGTCCCGGGACGCCTGGCGGGCAGAGGCCCGCCCGTCCCCGAGACGCCTGGCGGAGCTCCGCCCGCCCGTCCCCGGGACGCCTGTCAGGGTCCGCCCGCCTGTCCCC
>NC_087215.1:9614300-9643965 GCF_015104395.2 Macrobrachium nipponense | reverse complement strand
CTCTTCATTTTAATTCCCTAGTGGGAGAGAGAATGCGGGGGACATTCTTCCTCAACTTCTCCACATAAATGTCTTATCCCCTGTTTCGACGCCGTAAAGACCTCCGGTTCTCGAGGTGGGAGGCAAAGTGTAATTTATGTCTGCCTCAGAACTCGCCTCTGTGTCTGAGAGAGAGAGAGAGAGAGAGAGAGAGAGAGAGAGAGAGAATGTTTGGATACCGGAAGCCTGCCTGGACTGAGATGAAGTGCCTTCACATGTAAGGGGAATTAATTTGTCCGGGGCTCCTATACACATGTGGGCGGGTAATGCCGTCAATACTCCAAAAGCAAACACTGGGAAAGGTCCGCTGCCTCTGGAAGTTATTGACTTAATTATAAAGGATATGTAACAGACATTGATGATGGATTCTGGTTCTGTTCTGAGACATACCAGTCGTATTTCCTTTAAAATTCATCTTTAAATATTGTATCTATTTGATTTCTATGAAGGTGCTTCATTTGACGTTTCTTTTCAGGTAGCCAGCAAACCCATAGTCCATTATGAGAAAATACCTATTCGTTAATAGCTACGCTCCAATCTCTAACGACATCGCCAATATCCATGAACTTTTTTTTTTCGAGTATTGCTATCGCATCACTTTTCAATACTTGTTCCCGATTCATTTGGCGGACTTTTTTGCAACCATTTTTGGAACTCTGCTACATAAACCTCATCGTTAATTGCATTTCAAATCTTCCAACATCAAATTGCTAATACAATGACAAACGATACAATGAAAAATTATTCTTTATAGCGGAAGTGAGATATTTTAAAAATATATCTTATATGGGATGCAGAAGAACTGGTTAAAAAAAAACGTTCTCTTCATATAAGACATCTATGAGCAATAGGCTTCCTTAGAGCAGTTCTTCACCATAAATACGTACAGCAACTACACTCTTAGATTGTATATTTGTATGAAGCGAATAAAGTTGCAAGGGTTTGTATCTTGCAATGATTGTTGCCCTATGTTTCCTCGGGAGTCACCCGCTGCTGATATAAAAATATATAAACAGTTTCATGTTGTTACAAAAATATAAAAACAGCACTATCAAGTTTCGTGTAGAGATCATGCTTCTATATCCTGAAGCATCGTACCCGTACGTCGTATCTCTTGGAGGATGATTCTGGAATTTAATTCCCTGGAACCTTACGTAAGATCGGAAAGCTTGATCACGGAAGCTTATACATCAATTTATATATGGAATAAGATCCACCTGTGGAAACAGGTAATGCAGCATGCTTCTAGATACTCAAATCTAGCACAGGAATTCTGGTATCAGTTAAGAGAGAGAGAGAGAGAGAGAGAGAGAGAGAGAGAGAGAGAGAGAGAGAACAATATTTTTGACACGCAATTATGTGATATAAAATAGTTTTATTTTGACGTTATATGAGAGAGAGAGAGAGAGAGAGAGAGAGAGAGAGAGAGAGAGAGAGAGAGAGAGACTCTTAAAAGTGAGCTTCTTCGAGAGAACAATATTCCGGACGCGCAATAATGTGACAAATTTTTTTTTTTTGACGTCAGCGATTCTTGTCTCTCGTGTTTCCAGAGGTCAGGGGAAAGAAACCAGCCAAGTGAGGGGAAACGCAGAGCGATTTTAACCATTCGCTAATGACGACGAGGGGAAGATGTCAGTTGAAGTTGGGGGTTCGCTTTGTCAGTCATTATTTATTATTGAATTTTAATGGCTGTCGTCAAAGATTGTGAATTAAAGATGGAAGATCTTGTTACAATCGAAGTCCAAGTTGGTCAATGGGAAATGGGAAATGTGATCCCCTTTTATCACCGCTTGACGAGGGGAGCCATTTCAGACAGCTCCGCGAAAGTCGAGATAAATTAGCGAAGCAAAATTGATGGTTGAGAAATGATAAGTTGTTCATTTTTACGCATCTGCTTCTGAACGTTTCTGAATCTCTTATTTCAGAATGGAATACATGAGCGTCATCACCTTACAGCTCTGAAAGGCTTATTACTGAAACTTCTTAAATAACATTTTATAACATAAATTAATTTTCCCATTTGCCACAATGGACCAGTAGAGCCACCTACCGCCATCTATCCACAAGTGTGCAAGCCATCTTCCAATGGATAATGATATTTTAACATATTGCATATATGATGACGTTCGTAACGAGTCTTCCGGTAGTTACCGTTATTCTTTTACCATAGTTCAATTGTTTTTATTTATTTATTTATTTGTTTATTTATTATTTATTTATTTATTTATTTATTTATTATTTGTCTTTTTTTGCTGAATCGCCATAACGAAGCTAAATCTAATAACTGAAAAAAATAAAGAAATAAATAATGAATACGATTACTGCAAAACAGATGTGGCGTGCTGGAGAACACCACAGAAGAAAAAATTGCAGATAAAAACTAGAAGAAAAAAAAAAGGAATGTCAAATATACAACAGTGGCATCATATGGAAGTTGGGTTTCATCGCTCAAAAATAAAAAATAAATATTTTGAACAGATATAGTGGGTGGCTGCCTGTAAGCCTCAAACGTTCCTAATGGTAAAAAAAATGCATATAGGGTTCAAATTAGAAAAAAAACGCATATAGTGTTCAAATTAGGAAAAAAATGCATAGTGTTTAAATTAGAACAAAAAATGCATATAGTTTTCAAATTAGAAAAACAATGCATATAGTGTTAGACTGGAAAAACAATACATATAGTGTTCGAATGCATATAGTGTTCAAATTAGGAAAAAAATACATAAAGTGTTTAAATTATAACAAAAAATGCTTACAGTTTTCAAATTAGAAAAACAATGCATATAATTAGATTAGAAAAACAATACATATAGTGTTCGAATTAGGAAAAAATGCATAAATTAGATTAGAAAAACAATACATATAGTGTTCGAATTAGGAAAAAATGCATAAATTAGATTAGAAAAACAATACATATAGTGTTCGAATTAGGAAAAAAATGCATAAATTAGATTAGAAAAACAATACATATAGTGCTCGAATTAGGAAAAAAATGCATAAATTAGATTAGAAAAACAATACATATAGTGTTCGAATTAGGAAAAAATGCATAAAGTGTTTAAATTATAACAAAAAATGCATATAGTGTTTAAATTAGAAAAAAATGCATATAGTGTTCAAATTAGAACACAAAATACATATAGCGTTCAAATTAGAACAAACGCACAGCACATACCAACACACACATGGATACACCCGGTCTATGTATGTGTGTTAATATATGCATATTACAAACAGACACGCACGTTTATAATATATGTACATACATACATACATACATACATATATATATATATATATATATATATATATATATATATATATATATATATATATATAAAATCATCTCAATTCACGGTATCTTCCTCCAGCCACCTTCCCCACACACCACCCCGCCCCTCTTCCCAAACCCTTCTATTTCATTCGCAGATCCTGCACCTAGACAGAACACCATCACGGTTTCTACAATACAGCCGACAAAGTTACTGATTTTGTAAGGAAAGCCTTACTTTTGTTTACATAAACAAACCTTTTAATTCGTCTAGTCTAGTATCTTCAAATTGACACCGAAATAACCCACTGTGAGCTGACTGGGATTACTCGTAGAAGTTCCATGTGGTTCAGAAAAGTAAATAAAAAGTTGAATGCTTGTAGGAATGAGGGGAAGGGCAGAATTTAAATGGTGAGGCAGGAAGGTGTCAAGGGCGTGGGGTGGGTCAGTCCTAGGGGCATGGAATAGTATAGGAGTAGGAGTGGTAGTAGTAGTGAAAGACCACTCCAGATGGCGTTCTTCCCTAAGACGCTGAAAGCCCCGATAGACAACTGAAGCGGCGCGTCGGGTTCTCGGGAAACTGGAAATAAAAGGTGTGCAAATGGACTCCCTTTTCCCTCACTTGTTTTCTATATTCCCTTCCCCCTTTAAAAAAAAAAGTGGTAAGTTCCTCGTTTGACTAGTAGTTTACGTACTCGCCTACCGAGTCGGTAGTCCTGAGTTCGATTCCCTGTTCTGCCAACGTGGAATCAAGAGGAATATGTTTCTGGTGATTAGAAATTCATTTCTCGAAATGACGTGGTTCGGATCCCACAATAAGCTGCAGGTCCCGTTGCTAGGTAACTGATTGGTTTCTAGCCACGTGAAAATATCTAATAGCTTCGGGCCAGCCCTAGGAGAGCTGTTGATCAGCTCAGTGGTCTGGTTAAACAATTATAGACTTAAATTTTAGTGGTATAGTTTTCCATTACCGATTTAACGATGGTTACTGCTCTACGAGCTGACACGCCCACTAAATTTGTCTTTTCTCATTTTGCTATAAAAATGATTGTATTATAGAAAGTTGTTCATTTGCGTATCGTTCCGTGGAGACTGAATTATCCTACCACTAGAAAATCACATTCCTTCGACTCCGACCGAACCAGGGCCGTTAAAGAAGCCGTGTTTACTCGCTGGGTCCTGAAGGAGAAATTCGACAAAAAGGAAAGGGCAAATAAAATGAAAAACAGAAGAAAATAAAACAGTCGACTTTGCAACGTCTTTTTCCGAAATCGACGAGTTTGTTCTCTATATTTTTGCAGCCGTGAATGCAAAAGGTTTTGTTACCATTTCTCCTTCTGATTTTTGAGTTAGGAAGCGAAGCGGGAAGTTAGTTCGCAGGTAACGATTTTGGCAAATCTTACTCGTTCTAGATTGGTCTCGTAATGTATATATATATATATATATATATATATATATATATATATATATATATATATATATATGTATATAGATATAGATATATATATATATATATATATATATATATATATATATAGATATAGATATAGATATATAGACATGTATATATACACATATATACTATATATATAAATTGGATCCACACAGCAAAACACTGCGTTTCATTATGTAGAAAACGTTAAGTATCTATCTTTCAGCGTCTTTGGGAAATAGCGCCATCTGGATTGGTCTCCTACTACTACTACTACTACCACTCCTACTCCTACTATTCCACGCCCCTAGGACTGATCCACCCCACGCCCTTAACACCTTCCTGGCTCACCATTTAAATTCCGCCGTTCTCTCTTTCCTACACCATTTAACTTTTGATTTACACTTCTAAAAGATACGGAACGTCTAAACCCAGTGATCTCATAGTGGGTTATTTCGGTGTCAATTTTATAATACTAGACTAGACGAACTGAACGGTTTGTTTATGTAAACAAAAGTGACACCCGCCCTGTCCTGTCCCCAGCAGATGTGCCAGTACCGACACCGCAGCTGATGCATCAGCAAGTGGCACACTGGGAACAACCTCCAGTCATCTGCAACCAGATCACTGCAGGCACTATTTTCTCTTAAGAAATTGATCGAATCTCAGCATCTCCGTAAACTATTTTCTTCTTCTTCTTTTTCGAGGCGAGTCGTGGCTGGGAACGAACTTCTCCCGTTGCAATCTCTCCCCAGAAAAGATTTCTTCAATTAATGAGTTTTCGTTGCAAGTTTTCTCGCCCCCCACCCCCACCCCGCACATTCAACGACAAGATTTTCGCCATCTTTCAAGATGGTCACTGAACGGTGTTTTATTTTTTTTAATTCAGCCTTTTAATTAATATAAGTGTTTATGCTATTATTATTATATTATATTATTATTATTATTATTATTATTATTATCATCAAACATGAACACTTACATGTTACTGTCCAACAGGACTTTATTATTACTATGAATATTACTATTAACATTGGAGAAACAAATCCACATTTACGTAAATGTACATATATTTAAATTTAAAACTTTAAGGATTCCCGAAAGCTATCCTTGAAGTTTTAAATTTAAATATATGTTCATTTACATAAATGTGGATTTCTCTCTCCACTTGAAGACTCGTGCTACGAGGGGCATTTTTTAGTTATTAATAGTATTACTACTTCTCTCTCGCAACGTCTTTGGAAGATTCCCAACACCTCACAAACGCATTAATAGGCAAATGCTTTCGTATGATTATGTTAATGGAAATAAAGGTATTTCAACGAATCGATGACTGTTTTCTGTTAACGAGCGCGGTATCGTCTTTAAAAACCAAAGTCTATTGGAATAGGCCGAATACAACGGGAAAAAACGAATAGTATCTTATATCTTATTATCGACCAGCTCTGCATCTTATTTATTTATTTATTTTTAGGACGCTGTTCCTAAATTCTCACCCCCCCCCCTTTTTTTGTTTTTTTTTTAAAGTGGTTGGTGGGCGAAAGAGGGATGGGTGGGGGTGGACAGCTCAAGAAATAAATGTAAAGATCATCAACTATTATTTTCTGAATAATAAATCTGTTTTGTTTATAAGAATATTCCAGCATTTGCGTATCTAACTTTACCAGTCTCTCTCTCTCTCTGTATTAGTTCCTCGTTGGCAGAGTCGATTTCGCGCTCGACTACCAATCCGGTGGTCCGAAGTTCGATTCTCGGCTCGTCCAACGCGGAAACAGAGGAATTTGTTTCTGGTGATAGAAATTCATTTCTAGATACATTGTGGTTCGGATCCCACAATAAGCTGTAGGTCCCGTTGCTAGGTAACCAATTGGTTCCTAGCAACGTAAAAATATCTAATCCTTCGGGCCAGCCCTAGGAGAGCTGTTAATCAGCTCAGTGGTCTGGTAAAACTAAGATATTCTTAATTTTTCTGTGTGTGTGTGTGTGTGTGCGAAAGAAAACGGGAAGTTTTGCTTGAACGTGTGAATAGTTGCCAAAGGGAGTCCAGAGCATTTAATTCCCAGCCAAGATTACAAGGAGTGAGCTCCATAGGGGATAAAATGAATCCTTTTGTGTGGACACAAATTATTAAGAGGAGGACTCACAATTGGCTCCACCCCCTCCCCCCATCCCTAAACCCCCACCCAGCTCTCAATCTCTCTCTGCATCTCATTTTCTCTTTTACACATATTATATTAACTGAATCGGATTTTCTATGTCTTCATCTCTTAGAAACTTGATACCTAACGGTGAAGTAAATCTCTCTCTCTCTCTCTTCTCTTCAAGACTTTAAAGCATTACATACTGTATACTTTATCTGGACGTTTCTCTCTCTTTGTCTCCCTCTCAACCAATTAAACGACAATTTACACTCGCTGAAAGTGACTTTCTCCCCACCCACCATTTTCTCTCTCTCTCTCTCTCTCTCTCTCTCTCTCTCTCTCTCTCTCACACACACACACACACACACACACACACATTCACATGAACATCTAGAAACTCTATTTCAAAGGCGAAGACATCTTTAACCGTTTAAAAGGGTATCACAGTGAAAGTTTTTAAATGGCCTAAGAAACTTTTGTAATTAGTAAACATTAAGACACGGCCAGAAGTTCGGAGAGTGTTTAAGATCCAAAGACACCCAAGGAAATGGAGAAAAAAAATTGGTTTAGGTGTTTTTCATGGACGGAGATACCATCCCTAAAGAGTCGTTATTGGGAAAATGCCGTCAGTAAAGACAGAAGGGAAATAAATAAATAAATAAATAAATAAATACACACACACACACACACACACTAACCTATATATATATATATATATATATATATATATATATAGTATATATATATATATATATATATATATATATATATATAAAGGAAATCTGCTAAGTAAAGGACCTTTAAGTAGAAATATCTCGCAGCTTACTCATTGTTTCACTTTCTTTCGTGGCTTCTACCTTTATTCATATATTAATCAGTTTCCAAATTTTCGTGATTCAGTTATACTGACACACACACACACACACACAAATCTTTTAGTGCTTCCTTTTCATACTTGCTTTGATAACATCCTGAGACAAGTCAAGCCACTAGGTATTAATGTTGTGTTCAAACGTTAAGAACTGTTGGAAACTTGCCGATTAGAAATTCACCTGGAAATGGAACAGGATGTGCTTATAAGATTCCGTGTAAAAATTGTAATAAAACGTACGTAGGACAAAGTGGAAAGACATTGGCAGTTCGATTAAAACAACACAAATATAATGAAAGAACTGGTAATATGTCAAATGCATTATTTGTACACAAGAATAATAGTCATCATGGTATTAACTGGACAGACTCCAAGGAAATTATGTTTTGCAAAGACTTTGTGAAAATTCACGCGTGTATAAGTGAATATCTATATCTATCTATATATACGCATGAGAGAGAAAGAGAGAGAGAGAGAATATACGCATGAGAGAGAGAGAGAGAGAGAGAGAGAGAGAGAGAGAGAGAGAGAGAGAGAGAGAGAGAGAGAATACTAGTAAAATATGAGAAAAGAGAAATAAAACCTGATGGCTTTCGTGGACGCCATAGTAAATTATTATCCAAGTTCACCTCCTTTCAAGTTTTTCTCAAAACGGGGAAACTTTAGTTAACTCTGAAAACGATTTGTGAAAACCCGTAGAGAGAGAGAGAGAGAGAGAGAGAGAGAGAGAGAGAGAGAGAGAGAGAGAGAGAGAGAGAGAGAGAAAGGCACGTTCAGCAGATGGAAGAAAAATCCGCCTGGAGATTTATCAGTCTGGAATCCGTGATCTACGACGCATCAAGGATACGTCGTTCGATATGTAAATACAGATAAATCACTTCTGATACTGAACCGAGACGAAGGTTTTCGAAAGATGCTGCGGAAAGAGTCAAGTGAAAGATGGAGGTCTTCAGTCGGTTTTGAGTCTCCGTCGGTGATTCATCCATCTTGGAGGTTGAACACAAAGGCTTTGCCATTTTGTTTGTTTGCTTGTTTGTGTTACGTTGCATGGAACCAGTGGTTATTCAGCAACGGGACCAACGGTTTTACGTGACTTCCGAACCAGGTCGAGGGTGAACTTCTATCACCAGAAATACACATCTCTGACACCTCAGTAGAATGCCCGAGAATCGAACTCGCGGCCACCGATTTGGCAGGTCAAGACCATACCGATCACGCCACTGAGGCAGCCTTTGCCATTTTCGTTTATGAATATGAAGTTCGTCATCGAGAAGGACGCTCGTTTCATGGGAATCAAAAAACACTCCACCTTCATCTCATCAGGTCATGAGTGCAACAAGAAAATGCAGTTACCTAGGCCGAGTGAATAGTTCTATGTTAGTCGCATAAATCTTGAAGTCCACAACTGGCTTCTTCTAGACTTTGAAAACCTTGCCACAATTATAGGCTACAGGCGAGGACTGTGCTGGGATACAGCCACGTTAATCGACAAGCAACCAGCAAGCCAACTAATTAATAGGAAATTATGACCTCAAAGGAACACCCATCTATCTCTTTTGAAACATCGACTTCTGTTGGTTATGGTAGAGTCCAACGGTCCACATCACATATTACCACTCTCTCAGTAACTGCCTTAGCGCTAAGCAAAAGACCACGCTGGGCATAAGGCCTCCTTTATCCAAACCAACCTTCTTTCTGAAAACCTTAAAGCATCACTTTCAGATAACTTCTCTTTTGGTAAGAAAGAAACAGGATAAGGAGGAGATGAAATCTCTCCTCTCCTGTTCTCTCGTCCAGAAGATAAACCAGAACGACCTTCGTTTGTAATCCTCTCACAGCTTCTTTCTCTCTGAGCGAGTCGAGGGGAGGAGGCAGATAAAGCCTTCATGGGATGATGCGCCGAGTTTTATTTCGTTCGCTTTCAGAACTTTATGCGCCCAGGGAACCATAATTCATGCTTTTATTTTTGTTCATATCTTTATTTGCTTTGTTAGGGAAAAGGGCGCTAATAACATTTCATGAGGCTATTAAAAAATAAATAAATAATCTCCTTTCGTTTTAGGGAATGATTTTTTTTCTGGGAGCGAGAAAGGGTGTTAGTGAAATAATTATTTGATGTGGCCCACATATTGAATGGATAAATTAATCTCTATTTTAGGTATTCCAATTAGTTGTTTCGTTTTATTTCCATTATACATGCATACATCGTACACAAACTTTTAAATATAAATGTGTATACAGACACACACACACACACACACATATATATATATATATATATATATATATATATATATATATATATATATATATAGAATATTATATATATATATGGCAATGGCAAATATACTGTTCATTTTAGCGGTGCAAACAAAGACGTTTTAGTAAGGAAGATAATAGAATCGCTAACCTTACTTTTAGATAAGAAAAAGTTTCATATTTTCTCTCTCTCTGAAAATATAGATTACCGTGAAGTATTTTTATTCGACTTTCGTATCATTTTCTTCCACACAACATCCAATTATTATCCCATTCTTCTGTTACTTTCATTCTTCATCACTTTTTTTTCCTTCCTCGTCGTCTCCCGTCTTCTGTCTCCTCACAATCCAACAATACAAGCATTTACACGAAACGCGGAACAAAAGGGTTTTTGTTTGCTTGTTTGGTGTTTTTACGTTGCATGGAACCAGTGGTTATTCAGCAACGGGACCAACGGCTCTACGTAACTTCCGAACAACGTCGAGAGTGAACTTTTATTATCCAGAAATACACGTCTCTAACCCCTCAATGGAATGCCCGAGAATCGAACTCGCGGCCACCGAGGTGGCAGGCAAAGACCATACCAACCACGCCAGTGAGGCCCTGGAACAAACGGGTAATTCGACCATACAAAAGTAATGGCGTATCGTCAAGTCGCTCAATATCTAAACACACACCCTCTCTCTCTCTCTCGCTCTGTGTTTCTCGTCTAGTACCTCATCTTTGTACAAATATTCTCTCCACAACCTTTTTAATCTCGTTTACTCGAATGACATAATTTGTCGAATTAGGTAGATGACCCCAACGTCTATAAGGTCTTTGCATAGATGACAGAGTAATTAATCAGCATGTCTTTCTATAATTTAAAAAAAAAAAAAAGCTGATAAGATTTACCACAAACACATTTTGTAAAAAGTCAGAGTGATAGAACGACTACAATCGTTATTAAAAGTTACGGTTTCTTTATATTGTTAAAATTTAGTTCAGGCTCTGTTTGAGAGCACTTTTTATATTCCAAAATCTTCTGGTTTTCTTTTTCTCTCTATCTGCTTCTCATCATAAATCTACCATCCCTATAAATCCCAACCATCCATAAAGCCTACCTACCAACCTGACCATAACTCGCATACCCAGACGTTTCAGAAATTTTATCCACGCATCCACCACAACCCCCCCCCCCCCCCCCCCCCCCTCCCCCCCCCCCCCACCCCCCCCCCCCCCCCCCCCCCCCGTCCAACCCAGTGGCTTCTTGATTTTTGTGAACAAGGAAAGGGCCTATTCACTCTCCATATCTGAAGAAAACAACTATCTATTCTATCTATCTATCTATCTACTCTATCTATCTATCTATCTATATGATATATATATATATATATATCTATGATAAATATTATATATATATAGTATATATATATATATCTATATATATTATATATATATATAAGATCTCCGTTTCCGAATTATTTTCCCCATCAAGATAAACTAATTTAATTTCTTGACCAAATCCATCCCTTCGAAATAAAGCTTTAATTCCAGTTAACTTGATCATATATTCAGAAATGAGACGAGTGATGTATCGTACATCGAAGTATCGGAAACTTCCCGTCATGAATCAAGAGAGGATTTTCTTCCATCTGAACGTGTCCGCCCAATTTCATAAATCATATCGGAAGCGAATCATTGATGTTCCCCCATTCTGAAAAAAAAAAAAAAAAAAACAAGTTTTAGAGAAGCTAAGTTGGGATGGTATTGGATGCCGTTTTTGCTCAAGTATCGCTTGCCTTTGTTTATTCAAATTTAAGTCATTTTTGTTGGTACTATATCTAGATATAATATCATTCCTCACTGGACAGCATTATTTAAATGCATGGTGAGAAAAACACTCATTTTCAGAAAAAGGCACAAGAAAACAATAGGAAAAATAGATCTCAGATCGTTATGACTAAAAAGTCTGAATCCACGAATGAAGCAGGATTACCAACACATACAAAGGCTGATCTATCGAAATTGAAATTAAGACTCGAAGATTTACAGCACAACCAGAATCCTACGTAAACTCTTCCTTCATGACGCCACGAATCCAGGTAAAAAAAAAAAAAAAAAATTACAGAAAAGTCACAGGAGAGTGACTCCCAATTTTAACCGGTTATTTATCCACCTTCACGGCGTGTCTAGCACAAACCCTTTGGGGTTTTACCGTTAAAACAAATAAAAGACTGTAAATTAATGCGGCTTTTTTTACTGGCCAAAATTGTTACGTTTTTCCTTGAGACCGACTCCACGTAAAGGCGGGAGCGGGGAAGCCACCCGACTCGTGAACCCAGACGAAGGAAACGCCACATCATCTCTAAATATTTCGATCGTTCCGTTGCATTACGGTTAATGTTTCAATAACCGACTCTGCTCAACAGCTTGGCATCAACAGAACAATCATATGGAGGATAGAAGTTCCCAGTATATTCACAAACCAATCACAAACAGTACGTATGTCTGTGCAAATAAGAGAGAGAGAGAGAGAGAGAGAGAGAGAGAGAGAGAGAGAGAGAGAGTAGGACAGAAGGGGAGAGGGACACAAGACCGGTTTTGACTTGAGAAAAGGGGGGGGGTGGGGGAGAGGGAGAGGGAGAGACGGGGGGAGAGCGGGTAGGGAGAGGAAGAGAGACAATGAGAGGGGATTTGAGTTTGACTTATTATGTATATACATAATAAATTCAAGTATGTTAAGTTATAAAAAATATAACTATATTTGTTGATTCTGTACATAAATTACATATATTGTATATGTATTGTATTATAAAGCGACCTTTAAAGTGTATTTTGTAAATAAAGATAAAAAAATTTCCGAGTTGCCCTGTGAACTTAGACCTAACGTAAGAAATTTCCTATATTTCATAAAAAATCAAAATATAATTTATTCTGTGACAAGTTTAAACAAGTTATAAAATATACGGAGAACAAATACTTCACTATCAAACCTTTCGTGACAGATTTACGTAAATAATAAAACCAACATAGCTAATTGCGTACTTTCATACAACGTAAGTTTGCAAATATTCATTATTGGTTGTCAAGATCGCAGTAAAAGATAAAGAGGGGGGGGGGGTGGAATCTCCATAAGCACGTCTCTTATGACCCCACTTCTAGAAGGGAAAAGTTCAACGGTCTCGTCGAGACTGTGGGAAACGCGTGAATGAACGCTCTGTACCTCGATTATTAAACTTCGGGTTATGGTTCGTTAAGCGATGTTGCTTGGTAACAGAAAAACCAGCTATGGAAAATAACCTTTTTGTTGATGTACATCACAAATTATACTGGGTAAAGAGAGAGAGAGAGAGAGAGAGAGAGAGAGAGAGAGAGAGAGAGAGAGAGATCTGTCATATGGAGTTGGGTGTCGAACTTAGACCTAGTGACCTTAACACTGTTTTACACTACAGAATATATATATATATATTATATATATATATATATATATATATAGATATGATATATATATATATATAATATATACAATTACTATATGTTTTACCTATCCACAACAAACAAGATTAAATGATGTACAAAATACTCAAGAAATACATAATTCACGACAAATCTGTGGAAGTCAAAATTGTAAGCGTTACAGGGATGATAGTTTCTTAGACCAATGTTTACAAATCTCACTTAAATGAAAAAAATTTATGCAATGAAAATTAATATTAACTAAACTTCTGGGACGAAATCGTTGGAAATACCAAATAAACGTTTTTGTTAACTTCACCATCCTTTAACAATTATAAAACACCACTTTGTGTTCCTCCGCCAAGGTTACCTGTTCACCGTTTCATCAACCATGACTACTTGCGTGACTGTCGCCCACGTGTGAGTAATCGAATATTGTAGTGTTTTAAAATGTAATGTGCAAAGCTTGTATATATGTTTACTAAAGTTTGTGACCTGCCTTCCTTGTGAAACTGAGAGTTAATTTTCGTTCTGATAAGGTAAGTCCAATCAGGATGTGTAATTCACACAATTAGACCTAAGCTAAGTTACCGCCATGATGGGTGGAGACATGGCGCCCCTAGTTAGTTGGTCTTGGAAGGTTGGTTTGAGCCTTGATTGTATTTTACTGAGAAATATGACTTTCCTAAGCGTTTTTATGCAATTTTTTTTCTGTGTAGTTTTAGCTAAATGAAACTGTTTCCGTCAGGATTTCCCCTAGTTGGTAGTCATTACTCCAAACCGGTTTTCTGTTGCCAACAGAAACCATTGGGAAAACTTTTCGATGACGTGAATTTAGCCTACTTTTCCCTTCCGTTTGTTTTCTCAGTTAACAATTTAATCACATTTCCTACTGAATATATGATGGTTCATTTGCTTTGATACATTAACCACATGTCATGTCATTCTAAGGTTGTCTTCTAAATATATTCGTGTCAATATGTCAGTTTTCGCAGTTCGACAATCATCATTTATTATAAAAATTGACTACGTAATTGTGGTTGTACGATTGTTGGTGGTTTTAGCCTAGCTACCATTTTATTCCACGACGTCGGTTATAATCAGTCTATATTTTCTCTCTTAACGAGAAATTTTAACTTTGCCAGTGGATATTTTGCCATGTCACAACAGGCTACGTATTTGACGATTTAGCCGGCATTTCCGGTGCGCATGCGCAGTCGATTATTTTCGGACTTTGGTTTGGTATCTAGTTGCATGTAAACAGGATGCGCACTGATTGTTTCGTTTTGCCTGCTTTCGTTATAAAGCCTTGAACCGGCAAGGCCACACGCACGGAGTGGTATTTAGACGTAACGAGAGACCCAAGGTATATTATTATATACCTTGGAGAGAAACATCTCTCTCGAACAGTAGTGCGAGTCAAAATGACGACGACGTTGCTGCTTGCTAGCTTTAAATGGCGCGCAAAACTTCGGGTACAATCGTGATGACGTCATGTTCGGCAGTAATCGACTGCCCATGGGCACCAGAAATGACGGCTAATTAGTCGAATACGTAGCCTGTTGTGAAACGCCAAAATATCCACTTCGTTTAAGTTTACTTATTTCGTTACCTTAATTTTGTCATTATATCTATAAGGTCAATTGAAAGTCCTTCCGTCCCTTCATTTCTTACTATTGCTCAAGTTGCTTAAGGCTGTTTATAGCTGATTTCAATTGAGAGAGAGAGAGAGATCTAGCGGTGTAATTTTTCTCCACAGAAGGGACCTAAACTAGTTAAGGGTCTTTAGAAAATTGTAGAGATAATCTCCCTCGTAAATTGAATGTTTTGAGCCGTTCATTCGATGGGACCACGATTAGTTATTTCTTACACATGCACACCCATTATATTATAAATGTATGTGTTACGCAAAAACTACAACCTGATCATGCAAGAATGTACTGATCTAGCATGCAACTCAGTCTAAAAACAGTTCCTGACATTAATGACAGTATTTACCTTTGCATTCTTGTTCTCGCAGAGTTGCACTGATCAGGAACTGCCCTGTAAAAGATATATGAAGTGTTTGAGAACGCTATTCATTATATTATTTTGTTGCTTTCTATTAATATCTGTCTCCCCCTTAAAACAAAGTTTTTAAACCATTCCATAAAACGCCAATTACATCAGCAAAGTTGTATTTCATGAAAATTGGATTACCAAGAGGATCGTCAAATTTGGGTAGTTCAAATATAGAAGAAAATACAGGAAGGAACGTCATGTTGGAAGACATACGATGAAAATGGCAGTGCGGGGTAGATGGTAGAAGGGAAGACCAAAAAAGAGATGGCATGATTGTGTAGGGGAAGATATGGTATTGAAAGGTATAAATGAGAACGAGGCACAGGACAGAAATCGATGGAGACGGCTCATTCACAATGGCGACCCCATATAAAAATGGGTTAAGTTAGGAAGAATAAGAAGGTTATATAGGGTGGGTATATATAGTGTATATATATATATATATATATATATATATATATATAACTATATATATTATAAAGTTATATATATATATATATATATATATATATATGAAGTTCTTTAGGAAGAAATCTGGTAATTAATTTCTACGTGATGTTGGCTAGCGAGTAAAAGTATGACAGTGAGTAATTAATGTCTAGAACTACTTGAAAACATTTCTAAATGTTCTAATGATCTTCAAAAAGTGGTCTTGACTCAAATTCTGGTAGGTTTGCTATTAAATAAAATATACATATAGATACATGCATACATATTAATTGTTGAAAAACAAATGCAATGTTATTAAATTAGTTGACAACTTATGGTAGGGTCTTGCCACAGTAAGTTTGTTGCGACTTCGACTGGATTAGAGATTCAATTTTATCTCCAATAGTTAGATTGAGGTCAATTGTTGAGCTTTTTTATTTTTTTTACTGTGATTAACTTTTAATATACTTTATGGTAAGATTACTGCCACTTGGGTTATAAGGTAAGTGATGGACCCCTAAGGAAGTTAGATGCAACTAGAAACCCAAAACTATGAACCACCAGTTTATATAAACTGTGATGTACGAAATAAATAAAATATATAATAATAATGATAGTTTGGATATGTCTGTGAGACAACTAATAACTAATAATAATAATAATAATAATAATAATAATAATAATAATGTGGAAGCTAAACTTTCAAAAATGTAAAATAAAAATAAGTATATCAGTGCCATTAAATTGAAAAGCCAAAGGCAAATATATATATTTAATCTGACGCGTAGACAAAAATACTCCTCAGTGAAACTTCTCCGGGAGAAAACTTGTAAAGAAAACTTATGAATTAAAAAAAAAAAAAAAAAACAAAAACAAAAAAAAAAAAAAACTTCTCAGGGAGAGATTGCTAGCTAAGGAGTTCTTCGAACTCAGTGCAACTAAGAGGAAATCTGTGGAGGAACTCTCGAAATAAAATGCGGTAGGAAAGGAAATTGTGTGGGCGGTGTAGAGCCCGCGATTGAATGCTAGTTGTGAGTTAAATTGAAGGAATTTTCGGTCTTTTTTTTTTTTTTAACCATTATATATAAAGTTTTTGTACCTAGACTAAAATATTCCGCTAAACACAGAAAGCTTAAATAAACAAACTACCGTGTCAAATGTGTTGCTCGAGTTTGCACTGAAAGAGTAGTTAAAACGTGGAAATAAGGCATCTTCGACTTTATATACGTATAAGCATTATAACATGGAATGAGAAATGAATATACTATAATAATCACTACTATCTAAAATTCTATGATGACAAAGTATTCCGTGAAGTATCAATGGATCGCTTAAGGCTTACAATACAACCAATAGCTGAATCATGAGTGTTAAATATCACAGAGAGAGAGAGAGAGAGAGAGAGGAGAGAGAATGTGGAGCACGCGAGGAAGAGAGGGAGGGGGAGAAGACAGACGCGGGTAGTAGGAGTGACTCCTCCACCGTTGCCACGAACTCCACTCCGGTGAACGGGAATGATGTAGTGATGGTGTGATGTAGGCCTAGTCTTGCTACCTTCATTGAAAAAAGTTTTGATCTCGATGATCTTGGGCCTAATATCCAAATTAGATATTTTATCCAACTTATATTCATTTCAGAGTCAATTTTTGAATTCAAGCGGCGTTTTGTATGCTCTGGACAGAGATTTATAATCCCGTCCAAAAGCAATTCATATGATAGACTTCATAAACCATTGAGGTAAGCAATGAGGGTTTAATCTGGACGGTTATATATTACGTTTAATATTTATAATTCAAAAACTGTTATGCAGACGATGTGGAACGTGTTCATTGCAGTAACAGTGAAAATAAGTTGTGATTGATAAGTTTCTATTTCCAAAAAACACGATTTAAAAAAAAAATGAAATAAATTATGCTTGCAGAATGTGGTCTCAACTTAAGCTCCTATCTACTAACATACTTCGTTGATGCTTCGCGCTTTGGCTTCACAATTATTACATCACTACTCTTAGGGAATTGAATTCTGGTACTAGGAAACAGGTGTTGGAGTTTAAGGCAGTTTTTCTACCCGGAGATGAAAACCAGATGTCCAACGGGAAAATACTATGATACTCACTTAACTACATTTAATATCAGTTGTGAGGAACTGCTAACGCATGATGATCATGACGCTATACATTCGCTCACAAATTCACATAAATGTGAATGCAAAGTACGATGTGATTGGATATAATGATATGATTATGTCTTGACATGGGGCGTCAACTGGCGCCTGTCAATTTCATTTATAAATAGTATATACCTACGCACATTTATTCCAACACACAAAATTTACGTAATGCTTATCTCAGATAAGTTCCAGTAAACATGAAAACCAGGATTTCAGTGAAAACCAGAGCTACATCTAGGTTTCATCTAATGAAATATATTAATGAATATTCTTCCTCCAAAAGGGCTCAGGGAAAGAGGGTTACAGTTGAGATGTAGGCGGTTGACTTACAACGAGCAATTGCATTTTCCAGCGCCGATGCTGTGGCCATTTTTCCCTTCTTTCAGTAATTATTTCTTAGACTATCGTTTTCTCTTGCTGGTTCATCATTCTGTTTTTGCGCTAACTCTAATATCACTTCAAAATTGCGTGGTCATAGACGCCAGGTGATAAAGCACCCGGACACTTTCACTTGTAGATTGAAACTGGGGTGGCGGGGGAGGGTGGGGCGTGGGGCGGACGCCCAACGTCTGAAACCCCAGCTGTTTCCAAATTCCACCACCCTCTCTCGACACAGGTTTCCAACTCATGAAAATTTTATTGGTCGATTGTTGGTAGTGTTTTCCCCTAGCCATTGTCCCCAAGTTGATTCTCTCCGAAAATCACATTTATTTCCTACTTCAGTTTTTATAGAAATGCGCCTTTGAAGAGGGAGAAAGGGCGTTTGATCTTTAATATTTGTTATTGTCTATAATAACAATACATCTTAATTAATTTTTAATTGATTTTCTTGAGGTTGACCTAATTGCAGTGATTTATCGGTAGAGGGAACTTAACTGATTACTCTGAGCTTTTATTCACGAAACTTATCGACGTTTAGTCTTTGTAACTGTAAGAAGCTACAAACAATAATAATAATAATAATAATAATAATAATAATAATAATAATAATAATAATAATAGTCAAAGATAAAACTGGGATAATAGCGATCAAGGCCACAATGATAGTTGTAGAAGTAATAATATTGTTATATTTTGTGTATTCGGTGTATCAGGTCATTGATGGCCTACTCGTCTTGCTCTTCAATGATTGTTAGAATCATGATTATAAAAATTCTTGCTATGGAAGTTAAGCATAATAAAAAAAATTACAAAACTAACAGATGACTTTACTCTGTTCACGTAAGGCAGCAAAAATGATCATCTTCAGAATAATTATGATGTTGAAGATGATGCTATCAGTGGCTCGTCATCCATCACCTCTGTAATCTTGACTGAACCTTCCCTTCGTCTTATTTCATCATTTCCTCATCTCTCAAGCAGCAATATTCCCATAATCGACTCAGCAGTCTCATCTCTGTTCTCTTAAGCTTTACTTCCTTTTTTCTTCTTAGAGCCATGTTTCTGCTCCATACGTTGACACTGGTCTTATCACTGTGTTATACATCAAGCTAAATTCCTTTCGTCCCTGATACATTATTTTGTTTTCAAAGAATTTTTTTTTAATTGTTGTTGCACGGAAAAGTATCGTTTCTTTTTATTGCAGCAGAAAGCTAAAGATCTTATGAAATGAATTCACTGTCAGTAGCACTACTTTTTCCCTCATCGAATGAACTAAGAAAAATGACGGCCATAAATTTCCTCCGTTTCAAGACGATGACATTTCTGCGCTTATTAATTGCACGCTGCATTAAGCCAGCTATTTTTATTACTATCACTTCAAGACTTCGGAGTTTCGGACTTCCGTTATCTCTGCTCTCTTTTCGTGGTTTCTTCGTTGTTATCGCTGCTGATAGACTTCAGTTAATTGCTATAGCAGAGTCACATCAACCGTGCATTTGCTGTCTGGACTAGTCCCTTACGACACACCTGATCGGCTGTTGATAAGCCAATCACAAGGCTGGAAATTCAGTTTCTCTCAAGAGTTCACAGAGGCAGGATGTTTGTTCCACCTCTCCTGAGGGATACTTTTGAAAGACGTATCCCCTAGGAGAGGTGGAACATAGATCCTACCTATGTGAACACTCTCGAGAGACTTGAGAGTTTCCAGCCCTGTGATTGGCTTATGAATAGCCAATCAGGAGCGACGTAAGGGACTGGCCTAGACATTAGATCCACGGTTGATGGGAGTCTACTGTAGTATTTTGCTTGTTTTTATTTTTCTCTTCAGGATTAGCATTTGGGTTGAGATTATTAACTACTATTTTGAGTTTTTTTTTTTTTATATAAATATCTGGTCTACCCATTGTATACAGAATGTACTGTATTCCTTATAAGTACAAACGAGTCTTCAGGATATTCCATTTTTTCAGTGGTGAAGGTATTTTAAGAAACTTTCTTAGCATAATAATGCCTATTGACATTATTTTTGTATTCTCAAATTGTAGAACTGCTGTTTTTTCTTTTAAATATTATTTTATTGTACCTCATTTCATATTCTTGGTATGCTTACATCTATGGGTATTGACGCAGAGTAATTATTGCATTCGTAAATCGTTTACTATAAGCATTCCATATTTCCCTCATTAAGCTTACGCACTGAGAACCTCTCCTCCACATTGCAACGTTGGAAAAGGATCAAGGAATGAGAAAAAATATGAGAATGCTTTTATGAGAAAGCACCTGTTTTACTACTGACTTCAACCTCAACTCCCCCCCCCCCCGCCCACTCCCCCCCCGCACACACTCCCCACAACACTACACTGTTTTTTTTCGGGCGGTTAAAAAACAATTCACACCCCCACTCCTTCCTGTTGCCATACCGACCTTCCTTTGCAAATCATATCACTGCCTCTCTCTCTCTCTCTTTCTCTCTCTCAGTTCACTTCTCATTTTCCATCCTTTGCTTCTTCCAGCCTCACCTGCCTTTTCCACTCCTTCCCGGTCTTCCTTCCTCCTATTTCGTTCCTGGTCTTCGAAACTCTTTCTCGAAAATCTCCGAAATTGAGAGGACCATAAAATGGCAGAATGAGCTCTGAGGAGGAGGAAGAGGAGGACCAGTCTGGAATTTTAAAATGAGGACGATGTGGTATTTTTTCTCTTATTATTTTTAGAGTACTGAATATACTCAAAATAGGGTCTGTTCTCTCTTGCTATTATTTCCATTTGGATTTTTTTCTCTACCCTATTTTTATGGTAGTCATTTCAATAACTTTTCGGGGATTCATATGAATTTCCCATAATTAGAATTGTGATTATTCTTCCTAACCTATCTGATGTTAATTGCCAGCCTTTGTTTATAAGTCTTATGATTGGCACGTGATTTCTAAATCTTACGAGGTTATTTTCCCGTCACAATTCATTCAGTTAGGATTGAACTCGTGCCTGTTGCATCCACATCACCCTCATGCATTTCAGTACTACACGTCTTAAGTTCCTCGTTGGACAAGTGGTTTTCGTGCTCGGCCACCAATCAGGTAGGCAGAAGTTCGATTCTCGGCTCGGAATCAGAGGAATTTATTTCTAGTAATAGAAATTCATTTCTCGATATAATGTGGTTCGGATCCCACAATAAGCTGTAGGTCCCGTTGCTAGGTGACCAACTAGTTCCTAGCCACGTGAAAATATCCAATCCTTCGGGATCAGCCCTTGGAGAGCTGTTCATCAGCTCAGTGATCTGGTTGAAATAAGATATACTTAAGTACACGTCGTGAAGGAACTCATCCGAAGTTGCCATATGAATATTTCATATCGCATAGATATTTATCCCTTGACATTTTTCTCTCAAGTTTTGCCTTCTTCCTTTCAAGCAAAGTCAAGTTCCTCGTCGGACTTGTGGGTAACGTGCTCGCAGCAATACCAGGCACTTTACAGCGACCCTTCATTGGAGATGAAGGGACCGTAACGGTCCCTCATGAAGGCGAAATAGGGTCAGTGGACGGGCGGCTTACAGCTTAATATTGGTTCACGTTAATCTCTTCGGGATTCTTGCGACGTTACGGTACATAACGGGGCAAAATGGCATCGTGCAGAGGTTTCTGGGGCGCGGACGGTATAGGAGCCCTCGGTTAAATAGCCTTTATGGGCAGTTGAAAGATTTCTTTCGGTTCTGAAGCTTTGTTGATGAATCAGAGGAAGTTAGGGAGTCGGGATCTTGTTCTCTCTTAGAGATGAAACGTCTAATGGAGATGGTGAAAGCTCGAACTTTAGTCTTATAAACTGATGAACATTCTCTTACTTATAGCTTTAAAATCTATAGATACGAATTCTAATCTTGCAATAAAAGTGGTGCTTTTCATCTTTTGTACGATTGAAGTGTTTTTAGTATCCATTACACTTTATTTTATTATGTGATATTTAGTTCTGGTTATATCATAATAGTCTGCCCGCCCGTCCCCGGGACGCCTGGCGGGCCTCTGCCCGCCCATCCCTGGGATGCCTGGCGGGCCTCTGCCCGCCCTTCCCCGGGACGCCTGGCGGGCCTCTGCCCGCCCGTCCCCGGGACGCCTGGCGGGCCTCTGCCCGCCCTTCCCCGGGACGTGGACTCCCTGGCGGGCCTCTGCCTGCCCAGGCCCCGGGACGCCTGGCGGGGCTCGGGCCTCCCGCGCCCGTCCCCCGGGTGGCCTGGGGAAAAAAAAACTGGCAGGCGGAGGCCCCGCCTTCCCCGGGACGCCTGGCGGGCCTCTCCCCCGCCCCGCCCCGTGCTGGGACGCAGGCTGGGCACTGCCCGCAAACCGGATCACCGGGACGCCTGGCGGGCCACTGCCCGCGTCCCCCCCGGGATAACCCGCCCTCCCCTGGCGGGGTTCCCTGCTCCCCGCACCGTCCCCGGGACAGCTTGGCGGGCCGCTGCCCCGCCGCCCGGCCCAGGGACGCCCTGCGGGCCGCTGCCCGCCCGTCGCCTGCAACGCCCCTGGGCTGGGTCCCGCCTGATGCCCGCCCAGTCCCCGGGACGCCTGCGGCTGCCCGCCCTCCCCGACGCCCGTCTCCGCCGTAACACCTGGCAGGTCTCTGCACGCCCGTCCCCGGGACGCCTGGCGGGCCTACTCCGTCCCGTCCGTCCCTGGGACCGCCTGGCGGGCCGCTGGCCGCCGGACCGGTCCCCGGGACGCCTGGCGGGCGCGAAGGCCCGCCGGTCCCCAAGGTGGGACGCCTGGCGGGCCGTCCCCTGCCCGCCCGGGCTGCCCGGGACACTGGCGGGCGGCCCGGAGGCCCCATCCGGTACCCTGGGACGCCTGGCAGGCCCGGTGGGAGGCCCCCACCCGCCTGGCCGTACCCGGGACGCCTGGCGGGCGATGGCCCGGGCCGATGCACCGTCCGGGACCCAGGGACGACCTGGTCCCCGGACCGCTGCCCGACCGGGTCCACCGGGACGACCATGGCTGGGCCGTGGCCTCCCGCCGGGTCCCCGGGAGCCATGGCGGGCCGCTTGCCCGACGGTCCCCGGGACGCCTGACGGGCCGCTGCCCGCCGGTCCCCGGGACGCCTGGCGGGCGGAGGCCCGCCGGTCCCCGGGACCCCACCCCGGCAGGGCGGAGGCCCGCCGGTCCCCCGGGACGCCTGGCGGGCGGAGGCCCGCCGGTCCCGGGACGCCTGGCGGGCTCCGCCCGCCGGTCCCCGGGACGCCTGGCGGGCGGAGGCCCGCCGGTCCCAGGGACGCCTGGCGGGCGGAGGCCCGCGTCCCCGGACGTGGCTGGGGCACGCTGCCCGTCCCCGGAGGCGCCGTGGGCAGGGCGCATGGCGGGCGAGGCCCGGTACGGGACGCCTGGCGGGCGGAGGCCCCGCCGGTCCCCGGGACGCCTGGCGGGCGGGAGGCCCACGCCGGTCCCCCGGGACGCCTGGCGGGCGGAGGCCCGCCGGTCCCCGGGACGCCTGGCGGGCGGAGGCCCGCCCGGCAGGGACCCGCCTGGTCCCCGGGCGAGCGCCTGGCGGTCGGACGCCGGCGGGGGCGGAGGTCGCCTCCGGGACGCCTGGTGGGCGGAGGCCCGCCGTCCCCGGGACGCCTGGCGGGCGGAGGCCCGCCGGTCCCGGGACGCCTGGGCGGGCGGAGGCCCGCCGTCCCCGGGACGCCTAGGCGGGCAGGCCTGGCCCCGTGGACGCCCTGGCGGGCGGAGGCCCGCCCGTCCCCGGACGCCTGGCGGGCGGAGGCCCGCCCGTCCCCGGGACGCCCTGGCGGGCGGAGGCCCGCCCGTCCCCGGGACGCCTGGCGGGCGGAGGCCCGCCCGTCCCCGGGACGCCTGGCGGGGCGAGGCCCGCCCGCCGTCCCCCGGGACGTGGCCTGGCGGCGGCCCGCCCGCCCCGGGACGCCTGGCGGGCGGAGGCCCGCCGTCCCCGGGACGCCTGGCGGGCGGAGGCCCGCCCGTCCCCGGGACGCCTGGCGGGCGGAGGCCCGCCCGTCCCGGGACGCCTGGCGGGCCTGGGCGCCCCGCCCGTCCCGGACGCCTGGCGGGCCTCGCCCGCCGATCCCTTAACAGAGTAACACCTCTGTTTAACCTTAGAACCAGAATATGCCACTGAATCCTTTCAATTCTCCAGGGGCTTCTCTGAATCCTCTGCTTCTTATCCTTGCACTCCACAAATCTTCTCTGAATTCTCTGCTTCTTCTTTTGACGCTCCCTGAATCTTCTCTGAATCCTCTGCTTCTCCTGGCACTCCACCAATCTTCTCTCAATCCTCTGCTTCTCCTGGCACTCCACCAATCTTCTTTCAATCGTTTGCTTCTCCTGACACTCCACCAATCTTCTCTGAATCTGCTGCTTTTCCTGGCACTCCACCAATCTTCTCTGTATCTTCTGCTTCGAATCCTGGCACTCCACCAATCCTTACATTTACCTTTCCCTTTCAGGAATCAATAAAACTCTTACAAAACATTTTATTTTATACTTATTTCCCTCTAACTTTCATATCCTTCAACGATTAACAAAGCAAACTTATTACATATAAACATCAAACCTTCCATATAAAATCAAGTATTGCAGTTCACTCCTAAAATCCATTGACAAAACTAAATCAATTCTAACACATGGATTTATGAAAGAAGTCCTTTAAATTCGAGTTAAACTCGGAATTATTATGTAAATAACAAAATTTGCTGCAAAAAAAAAAAAAAAATAATGTGTAAATGAAAATCGCAGTTTGTAAATAAACTTTTATTGATTAAAAAAAAAATTTTTTTAAAAAAAAAAAAAAAAACTTTCCATACAACAAACATTCTCCTCAATATTTTTGACATCTGAGCCCTCTTCGCAAGGCCAGCTTAGACTTGGTCGCGCCATTCCTTGAACATGGACAGCTGCTCCTTCATTTTCCAGGCATCTGTAATTTCCCTGGTGGTTCTTGAGCTGGCAAACCGATTTCTCCTTCGCTCCTCGCAGCTGTCGAACCTCATCTTCCAACTGGTCGTTCCGTTCGCCCTGGACACCGGTGTTCCTATCCAGCGACTTGAAGCGATGATTCCCTTCCTTTAGAAGGCACCTCAGCTCGTTTCTCTTCAGTTTCGCAACCTGAACTTCACAATGTAATACACACGTTTCCTTCGTGAGATCTTCCACTTCCTTCTGCAGGAGCTGGAACCTTCTGCAGAGCTGGAACCTGACCTCGGCGTCTTTCCTGTTCGGATTAGCGCTTTCGTTCGTGTCTTTTCGTTCCTGGACGAGCCTCGCCATCCGCGCCGCTTCTTGGTCTATATCTGCACGTCCTTCTCCTTCTTCACTTGATCGTTCTCCAGAAACAACGTCTCACCTTCGAATAAGTGGGCCCTTTCTTGCCAGGCCTGTTGTTGCCAACACCCCCCTGAGTTATCTGGATCACACGAGTGCTTTCTTCCTTTCCGCCCGCCTTCTGAATGTCTTCATTGTAGTCAAGCCTCTGTTGCAGCTGAAAAATGATCCTGTCCAAGTTCACTGCTGCTCTCTCTGGTACTGTGTGGTGTCTCGCAAGGCCGAAATTCTCTCGTTCAATTCCATTTCCTTGGCCTGTTCACCTCCATCATCAGTAATGAGGAGGAACCTCACCAGTGAATAGGCAGCCTATAAACAACATGACTATCCTTGCGTTAGACTTCTCTTCGTATTTCAGACAACATCTAGACAATAACGTCACACAACAGCTGCTGCCAAGGCAGGCCAAGTAAGGCCACATTTTCTTCAAACTGGAGTACCCAATTCATATACTCTCCTCTATATCCCTCTCTTTTTCCTTGATTTTCAATATTTCACAGGAGATATTTCGATTTATCAAAATATAGCAAAAAACATTCTGAAAGATTTCCAATCATGCCTTGTTTCTAGGTGTTATAAATTTCTGCAGTTCTCTCTCTCTCTCTCTCTCTCTCTCTCTCTCTCTCTCTCTCTCTCTCTCTCTCTTTTTTTTTTTACGGGGTCTTTTTGCAGTACGCATCTTTTTTGTTTGGTCTCTTATCGTCTTATCTATTAAAATATATTTAGGGATTTTCCTTTATTTATCTTTTTGTCTACAAGAAAAACAATACTAACTACAGGCGGGGCAATTGGAATTGAGCAAAAAATGACCATTTTTCTATGCTACGTTTTATTGTTATTGGATTTAACCAAATAACTAAATAAAAGATATCATTCTAAATGAATTAGCCGAGACATCAAGAGAATATATATTATTATATAATAATCAACTACTCAACCATAATGATTTTCAAAAAACTATAGGTAAGTTTTAAGATTTTAAATTTATATCATATGCATAAAAAGAAAAGGTAAAACGAAATTTAATTATACTAAATTTTGTCCTATATAAAAGTGAAAATCAGGTATTAAGGAGTACAATTTTATTTGAGCATAACTTGATTCGTAAATTGAAATCCAATATAGAAATAAAGCAGAAAATCCTAACAGCCCCATTTCTATAGGCAACGCATTTGGTGTGAACGTATCCTTATAACACAAATGTAAATAATACTGTTTAATACGGACGATAATGACAACAATTAAATACTATTTAAAAACAATTACAGAGTCAATAATGTCGTCAAATAATAAAAACAACAATGAAAACGACATGACATGTAAGGTTAAGAAAATGTATTGTAGAAGCGTGCTTGATAAAGAAAAAAAAAATATCTGCGTAAAACACGTTCCAGGGAACGTGTAGATTCCATACCTGATCGTCTGTGTGAGGTCACAGATGCAGATGGAGGTTGGACATCCTACTCATTGTATATTATCATACAAATAATAATGATAAAATATTGACACTAGCTCACGTGTTTTTTTAGTTATGTTCCTTTTACTTGATTACCAGTTAATGCTAATGTTTTGGAAAGATCATGCATATTTTCATAGGTTTAAAGTGAAAAGTAATATTTATAGTATCTCAAAATTAAATGAAAAAAAAAGTGATATTGGTTCAAATTTATCTGCCAGATTGTCGGAAAAATGTGATGGTTTTTTAGTTTAACATTTAGTCAAACTGAAATAAGCCTTAAATTTTGAACATAGAAGGCTTTGTAAATATCACTACTTTTATTTTGTTATTTTGAATTAAAGGGAATTACAAAACGCGCTTCATTCCAAGAAAAGAAGGAAAACAGATTAAGGTAATAAAGTTGAGACAGAATAAGAGCACAGCAGTTAAGAATCTAAGGCTAGATTATTAAAAGGGGGTCCAAAAGGTAGAAGAAATAAGCCGTGATAGAATTAGTGGAGCTAAAAGCTGCAGCCTACGAATGGCCATATACTAGGCAACTTAACTCTCCAATGCAAAGGTAGAAGCTAGTGGCTCCTAACCCTCCCTAAGACAGGAAATGGTCAGGGAACGGCAAGGACTATGGCAGTTGACTTTACAGGAGAGAAAAGTTACATTCCTACAAAAACATATTAACTCTTTTACACGTTAGAATTGGCTATAACTACATCGGCACTAGAAAACTATTTTGCTTCTTGAAACACAGGAATTGAGTTAAGTTATTTTCTATTACAATGCATCTTGAAAACAAGGATGAAAATATCCTTACTAAAGAAATATAGTAAAATGGATAATGACTCGTATTTTGCAACTGACTGGTGCTAGGAAGAAAATAAGAACACGAGGCTTCTTCACACCATAATCTAGAAAAGAACTTAATAAGTTATCTCTCTCTTTCTCTCTACTCATCTTTGTCTTGTTATATTCTGTGGTTCTGTCTTTCTCTTTTCCACCAAATATGAACCTGTTATATTGGTGAAAGTATCCTAATATTTCATGTTGTTTTAATTACTAAAATTTAGTAAATAAAGAAAATTATATAAAGCCCAAATTTTTTTGTGTTATTGCCCACATCGCCCGCTTTCTCTATGGAGGTTGGCCCAATCATGAATTGTATAAGTATATAGACATGTATCTGTGTGTATGGTTGCTACCTCAATAAAGTAAGTGAACTGAAAATGTTGCTAATTTGCTGATATAGATGTTCTATATATATATATATATATATATATATATATATATATATATATATATATATATATATATATATATATATATATAGAGGTGGCTTGCTGCTTACAGAACACCACCGTTAACACTTGGTGAAAGTTTTGTATCGATCTCGTGGACAGTAATGTCAGTATATAAGATTTAATAATCTACAGGAAATGCCATTTCATAAATACTGAGTTCCTAAGCACTTTTAGTCTCATATTTATTTCGCAGATTTCCTTAAATGCACATTTTACACTCAAACCCAGTATCGTCAACAATAAAATGTTTACGACCACTCTCTTAATTAACGTTAATAGATTAAGGATACTTTACTCTATGCTCAAGAAAACTATCTGCTGCCCACTCCTCCTTCCTTGTCCTGACGGCGCAACATCTATTGGGTGCTCCGTTAGTTACTTGCTCAACTGCTCCGGGGTTTCATAGTCGCGGATTCGTGTTCACTCTGGATCAGCGGAGGGAACGAACTATTGTGCGTGACAGTACAGTTGGACACAGGTTTACCTGGTACACCGTCTTGAGAGACTTCCCTCACCTCTCCTCCCCCTCCCTTCTCTCTCTCTCTCTCTCTGAATGTTACTTAGTTTAAGTATATTTTGCACGATTTTTTTTTGTATCTATCTATATATCTAATCTAATAATAATAATTTAAAATGTGTATATATATATAACGATTCACGCTGTTGTTACCTGCCAGCAAGGCTGGCATTACGGTACGGTACGGTTGATATTTATAGCCTATGTGTACGGTACGGAATTACGCAACGACAATTTTACCGAAGTACCGGCGTTACGGGTACAGTTCAGGTACGGAAAAAATGTGCAAATTCCGTACGTACTACCTTACCTTAGGCAATGGATATATTACTTTTGGTCTACGTTGAAAACAAGGGAACAATATTAAGTAATTATTAATAATAATAACCAGTAATATAGCATTGTTTTAACTATTATTATTAGCATCAGCAGCAGCAGCAGTAGTAGTAGCTATTACTATTTTTGTCTTAAGATCAAAATTTTTTTTCTTTCTTTAGTGACTATTGACTTGGGTTATGAGTAAATGATTATAATTATTGGAGTAAGAGATATCTGCATGTATGGTGGAGTAGTAGAACGATAGACACTGT
>NC_087215.1:9599300-9609300 GCF_015104395.2 Macrobrachium nipponense | reverse complement strand
ATTGTCATGGAAAATTAACAGATTACACTCCAATATAGCGAGGTGGGCATTGTGATACAAAGCTAGCTCTCTCTCTCTCTCTCTCTCTTGAATAATGAAACTTAAATATGTTTCGAGACCATGTTAATTTCTTATTCGGGCGTTACATATTAACCATCAAATACAGTGGTTAATCTCCCGCCTTCTCCAAATCCAAGGACCAGTTAATATAATATGATTAACCTCACATCAATTCACGCTCTGTGGACTTGAAGCTTTTAGGTTTAAATCATCGTTTCCTTTTTATACCAACTTATCCCAAAATTCCCCACTTTTCTCTAAAGGGTAATAATGCAAGCAACCACCCAACAAATAAGTAAATTGTGAGCCATTTAAACTTTTACTCTAATTAGCAAGTTCATTTCGACGACGGTTTGCAAGGCTTCAAAATAGTTGCTTTAGAATTAACACTAACGTTATTTTCCCTCTTTAGATTCCGAAATTAGGGATTTTATGCATCGCCCCTTTTGGTAACGTCCATTTAAATGGAAAGTTCCCCTTGTTTTGTTGGCTAATCAGTTTCCTGAATACCATCTACATTTATATTCTAATAATAATAATAATAATAATAATAATAATAATAATAATAATAATAATAATAATAATAATATCATTTCTCGAGGCAAAATATTGTTGGGAAGAAGTTTTAGAAAAATTGCAGCCTTCCCATTTTTTCCAATTAATCTGAAAGCTCAGAACTTCTGCAATTATTTCTTAGACGAATTTCCCCCATGACAAATAAATACGGCCTCCTGTTGCTTTTAATATTTGCCCCTGACTGACTCTTTGGTCATAAATGATTGAAATATGACGTTCCAATTAACGGGGCGATAATAATCTGCAAGAGCATTTGCAAATCAGAATTACCGGAAGTGTTGAAAATGCCTGTGAAAATTGATTACGAATCGTCACAAGTTCCAGGTATGTGGGAGCCGGGTAATTAATTAACCTCGGACTCTCCTGGTTTTTTGGGCGGATCACGTGGTTACAGGCTGTAATGATTTGTAATGATGTAATGGGAAGAGTCGGGGATTCGTTTCAAAGGTGGTGTAGTTCTTATGATTGGAATTCAAAAGGAAATGATTTTGTAATCGTGATATTTTTAGTTCCGTATTCCGTAGTCCGTATGTTAATATTCAGAGTTTATGTCAATATAAATATATATGATCGCATTTATTTAGTGTAAATACCGTAGAGGTCTGATTGCTTAGATGTATATCCATAGAGAACCTATACATACATATATACAAGTATGTATATTATGTGTGTGAGTGTGTGCACGCGTGCTTGTATGCCTGTGTGCTTGAATGTGCTTTTAGCATACATATATTTACATACATATTTACTGGAAGATCACGATTTTATTGCGAGAGGATTTTTTTTCCATTGTATTTCTTTTTTCCACGAGTCCCAAATGACGGCTCGTATTTTTGATACGTGGTACCGAACTCGTATCGAAATAAAAAAAAAACATATACATATGTATATATATATATATATATATATATATATATATATATATATATAAATAAATATATATATATATATATATATATATATATATATTATAATATACATATATATATATATATATATATATATATATATATATATATATATATAATATATATATATATATAAAGCCCCTTTCTTTAAAATGTTTTTGCTCTTTCCATTCAGTGGGAATCTTTGGGAATTTACGAACATAAACTCGGTCGAACACAGATGAATGAGGGAGCAATTCTATACTTGACCTTACCTTATTTATTTTCTCTCCTACTTTTTTATTTTGATTATTATTTTGTTCACCTTTCTCCCATCCCCCCTTTGAACGTTGTCGCGAGAGTGAGGTTGTTACGGCCTCTGAGAGAGGTCCGCTTCAGGTTCGATATGAAATAATAAAAAAAATATATATATTTCAACACCATCAGTTGAAACTGGGGATACGAATATAGAAAGAAACACTAACACAACAAAGGTTTATTTACAAGCTTACTAACATAAGTAAATGCAGAATGGTATCCCCTATTTACATAAAAAGATAGAATCATACACTGCATGAACTGGGGGAACAGTGAGGCAATTCAAATACTTGTTAGTCAATTTGGCAATCCGAAGCGATGGCTTCTCAAAAGGAAAACGATGATTGCAGACGTTCTCTTGACTCCGTATTTCAGAAACTAGTCTGTTTGTAAGGCAGGAACTCCCCAAAACCTCTAGAAGGACTTTTTCTTCTCTGAAGTCTGCTCAGCGTCGAGATAACACGGCCCTCCACTCCTGAAGACGACTAGAACATTATCCAACCAACTCTTCTTCTGATCCTTCGTCGGTCCCTTTCTCTCTTATCTCTCACGGATGATCTCTGCTGCTGCTGATCTCTCACTGATAATCTGATCTGTGGCTCTTACTGAGGATATCTCTCTGTGACTAACTGGAGTCTCTCTTTTACGATCTCTGCTTATGCTGCTACGACTGTCGTATTTATATGGCACTCTGGGGGCGGAGCCTACGGCGAGCGTCACAGACTCGCAAGGTATTGCATCAGAAATCGCGGCGTTTCTCCCGACACATTGGTGCGTGTTGCGCTCCATAACACGCCCGACGATTCCAGAACAGCCGCGAGAACAGCCGCCTCCAACACGGGCGCGAAAGCCTCCTTGCTGCCGAACTTCTCGAAAATGCATTCTCCTTTCCTTTATCTTTCTTTGCTAGGAAGCAATTACCATCACAGAGATACATATATAGGCTTTCTGATTCTCTGCAAGTCCCACAGGTGGTGAGGTTGTAAGCCCCACACCCATTTTCTTATCCCTATTTACAGCAGGGTCTACTAGTGGGCTGCAGACAGGAGCAATCCACAGACTCATCAAATGTGGGATGAGCGCTGCACTACTCGACCAAGATGCTCGTTTCGACTAATTGCCTCTTCCAAAATGAGCCACTGAGTTTATCATATTGCTATGACATCTCTGTCCTGTGTATTTCAATATTGAGACATTGTCAATGTTGAGATTGGTATGAACTCACTCACGCACGCGCGCACACACACAACACATATTATTATATATATATAATATATTATATATATATATATATATATATTATATATATATATATATATATATATATTAAATATACAGAGAGAGAGAGAGAGAAGTGTCTGTTTACATATCAATCCAAACTTCTCCTCTCTCTCTCTCTCTCTCTCTGTTACATATACACACGTTATGTAAGGGTAATTACAGATTTTATCACCACCCTCTCCATTAAATAAATGAAACAGATGTAACGCAATCAATGTCGTATCACTTCCCAGGATTCTGTAGAAGTTTTTTTGAACATTGCAGTTCAAGTATGCTGCAGATATGTGTCTACGTATGACGCCGTCATTCATGCAAATGGCGCTGTGAACCATTCACAATTAATTTTATGGCTTCGTTCAGGAAATTCTTTTTTCCAACAGCAAATGTAAACATTCTTTTGACATTCGAATATTCAAGTGACCTTTTTATATATGTTTTTTTGTGTGGGGGTTTGGGGTATTTCGTCATTGGATAAATGTAGCATTTTGTCGGATGATAGTAATGCATATATTTGTTTTTGAAAATAGGGGGTTGCAATAGGAATTATTTATTGCTTTGTTGTCATAGGAGGATTTTTTTTTTTGCAGACAATATTAAAAGTCGTAGAACAAAGTAATTCATATAATTTTCTGTTCATAAAGAAACTTACATTATAATATATGGTGATAGGAGATATTAGGGACCCTCAAAATGTGAATATATTTATACAATATTCTAAGGCGTATATTTTACTAGCTGAAAAATTCAGCAGAACGCTGAAATTCAAATATGCAAATTGTTCTCCGTGGACGTCAAAATACCCTTCTTGTTCTGACGTATTTTTTGAGAACACACAATGCGTAATTATTTTGTCCGTTTTTATAGATATTTATAAATATTTATATATATATATATATATATATATATATATATATATATATATATTATATATATATATATTTACTGACTGTTGTAAGGAAGCTAATGAATGAAATGTATAAGAAGAAAAGGAGAAAGAATTAGAAGGAAAAATAAGGAAAACTGGAACTGAGCTGACTTGTCACAAAGCTGATGAAGGAAAGGGATGGGAATTGAGGAACACCTGAAAGAAAAATTGAAAAATAGAAACTTGATCGAACGCAGTAAGGAAATTGATAATAGCAGGAAGGAGAAGAAAGAGAGGAAAGCCACGAAGTAGAGGAGTACAGAAAAAAGTCCTTTATTGGCTGCCATGAGGTTTCTATTTTGACATCAGTAAACATCCATGACAGGATAGGAAGGAGCAGGGGCCACAAGAGAGTCAGTTTGTCGACGCCCCCCCCCCCCCCCACACGCCTTCCCCTCATCATTCCCTGTCAGGAGCACATCATGATTATCTGTCTACTCCCCAGAGACGCCATTTTTCTTCTTCTACTTCTCTTGCTCTCGTTGGCGGTTGGGGAGAGAGGTATCCATAGAAGGAATTATTTCTCTATATCTATGGAAGAAGAGGAAGAGGGGAATATACCTTTGATAAAGGGGGGAAAGATATTTGATAATGACAGTTCAAATGCAGACTTAAAAGAAAGATAATTATTTGTATTCAGTTTTATTGAAGCAAAATTAAACTGTATTTAAAACCTTTTTGGTTGGAGGAAATTTTTGATATCTATTATGCAGTGTAATTATGACTTCAAACAAGTCCGCGTAAAGGAAAAATTAAAGAATGAAAGAAAGGAAAAGATGTGAAATGACTTGAGCTCTATTTATGTCTGTCGGGAATTCATCGAGAGACAAGAGATTCAATCTGTCAGCTTTGTCAGATATTCTGTGTACCACAAGAGACGTCGAGTTTAATGCTTTCCTTGAAGTGGAGTTCCGTGGGAAAGATAAAGGAACAAAAGAAGTAATTTATTTATGAATGCAAAATTAAATGTCCCTTGTTAGAATGCAGGTAAATACAGGGAAAGACATGAGATGTGTATAGGCCTAAATTATGTTCCATTTCACCTACGTGTCAATCTCCATTGCCCAAAATAAAAATTTACTAACAATTAAAATTTACATTTTTCATATATAAAAAAAATCCGTATCAGTAGTACGGATATCAATCAGTTTTGAACGTAACAAGAAAAAGAAAATCTCTCCCCTCTGTTCACATAGCTCCCTAACCCCTTCCGAATAACTCTGTGATCGTTCGGTAAATATCAATGGGAATTCATGCATTCCAAATGCACACACTCACTTTATATATATAATATATATATTGTACGTCCTTTTTGAATGAAGATATACTAGATAATATTAAATTTTATTTCGAACTGAAGTGAGAACGGCAATCGATCCCTTGTTGCTAGAACAATTTTTTAAAAATAAAATAAGTTTGCTATCAATATCAGCACATCAGAAACAACGCTTGCATAAAATCATTCTACTGATACCGCCACTATGTTTAGTAATCACCGCTTCTAATGTTTATATTTCAGTAATTTCAACCAGAAATCCTTACAGACACTTAAAAGACTTTTGTAATGTTTCATTGCAGATTTGAACTGCAATATTCGAAGTCTCGTTAACAGTACGTCGAATTTAACCGTTCAACAATTGTTGTGCATTGCAATGGTGCAACGGGACATCCAAGCTCTAATGTGCAATTTTAGATTGGGAAACAATTAGACGGTACTTTGGCGAATTCCCGGAAGTAACAGCTTTTCATTAATTTCAGAATAGATAGCCAAATGGCCACTTTACAGGAAAGTGTCCTTCAAATGTTTTAAATGATATCTTAAACCCATTGCATTAACACAGGTTAAATGTATCATTTAAAGTTCTGTCTCCAAGTCACATTGATAGTCGCTGGGCAGTCCTTCTAGAGGTCAACTTAGGTCCCTCACAAGTCTCTCGATGGTCGGATAACAGTCCTTTAAAAGTAAAAAATAAATAAATAGATGAATAAATAAATAAAAAAGGAAATCCTTCAAAAGTCACCCCAAAGCCCCTCGAAGTTCCTCGAGGGACATACAAAAGGATCTCTCAAAAGTCCCGCAAGAAGGTCCTTCAACAGTCATTCACAGAAATGAAAATCCATTCGAATTGATACATTGTAAGGTACTGTAAATGTCAGGTCACAGACGGAAGGAGACTAAATATTCACTAGTACTAAGTGGAGAGAGAGAGAGAGAGAGAGAGAGAGGAGAGAGAGAAGAGAGAGAGAGAGAGCTATAATATATTACATGTGGGAGGAAGATAGAAAGATGAAATCTAAATTTGGTGAGAAATAAATAGAATTACACTCACCATTCAACCAACGTGATAGTTATTATGTCATATTGGATCACAGTCACAGCTCGGCATGAGAGTCACGCTCTAATGGCATTTGATTCCCCTCTCCCTCTAAATGTATTGCAGGAAAAACGTTGTTGCACTTTGGAATAGCAATAAAGAGTCATCATCCAGAGAAGTACAAGGCGATGACATCAGTCTTGCCGGGGATTTCCTTTAAAAAGCGCGACAACAAAACGTTCATGAAATCTCCCATAATCAAGTCAAATAATAGTTACCTTTCAAATGGAAACTGTTTAATTGTCGTTATGTAATTATTAACCTATATTTAGGAAGTAGTATTTATTCCAAAATTGAGGCGAGAAGTTCCAGGTACTTGATTATATGTTCCTAGATTTCGCATAAATACGGACATTCTTAAGCCAAGATCTCTCTACCTACGAGAAACTGTCGTGGGTTAAACAGCGTACGTGATGCTTGGAACGGCGAACTGCAACTATGATAAAGCAAATTTTATGTAGATAAGAGTATGATTTTCAACCTAACGAGCGATAGTCAAGTCATGAAGAGGCTAACCACCAATGATCTGTATAGCAACCATCGTGGCGACCAGAAGGAACCAATCAGCGCGCAGTACGTGACTGTACGTCTGCCAAACGCCTCTAGTTAAGTTAGTTACCAATGCAGCATTTATTTCAAGTTATTTCACGCCGGAGGACTGAAAATATTACGCAATTTTGTGCGATTTTTCATTCGTTTTACTGAAGGTTGAATCTCCCCGTCTAGTGTACGATAGTGTGAAGTGTCGCTTTAGTTAAGGGTAATGAAACGAATGAGTAAATGCCAAAATTAACGCTCATGTAAATTATTTATGAGATCTTTCTATGAAACCAGTGTTTCTGCTGAAATGCTGATCGTCATTCATCAAGTTGGTGAGTCTTGTGAAGTGATAACATGGGGTGAACTCGATGAGTGTGTAACAGAAGATAAAAGATAGTAGTATAATATTGCCTAGAAGTGAATGCGAAAAGTATTGTTCTTTGATAAACTTGAAGTTGGGGAGGGACTCGGCGTTGGGAAGTTTTATGTTTAACGAACGTCCTGGACTAGAAAATTTTGATCCAAAGGTACTACACAGAGCGGTATCCACATTCTCTTATGATAGGCAGTTGTTGAAACCAGCATTATCTTATTCCTGCTGCTTTGTGAGGACAGAGAAGCCGATTGATGCATAAATGAAAGGAGGTGATACAGAAATATGGTTTATATTTTTATTTGAATGGCTTTCAGTTCCAGTCTCCGAAGTATTTCCCACTTGTGAAGGCTTTAGTCCTCGTTGCCCTTAGTCAGTACTCGGTCATGGGACCAGTGGTTATTCAGCAACGGGACCAACGGCTTTACGTGACTTCCGAACCATGTCTACCACCAGAAATACACATCTCTCACACCTCAATGGAATGTCCGAGAATCGAACTAGCGGCCACCGAGGTAGCAAGCCAACACCATACCGACCAGGCCAATGAGGCGCTTGTAGAAGTACGTGGCCTCCTAAGGAAGGACTCGAGACTTTTATGAAGGGTGAGGACTGATGTACTGTTGAAAGATAGACCGAAGGACGAGGCAAGGATGAGGATGGTAGTCATGGGAGGACAACCATCATCGCCTTCTCTGGCTGTTGTTGGTGAGTGTTCCGATGATGATTTGTGCAATAGGTCTAAGGTGGCATCACCTGAACCCCATTGTAGTGTTATATTTTCAGGTGTTAATATATTGCTTGTTCTTTTGTTATTCATTCATTGACTAGTTCGTTTGTTGTTCGTTCATGGTTTTACTTTAATTATTCACATAAGACATAAAGGCGTCTTTCTCTAACATTTATTAATTTTTATTTTACGCGTGACTGAAGCATATGTATACTATTTAGCTTTTTGATGCATTTCCCACTGACTAGATATTAGTGAGGCATAATTCCACTGCGTGTTCGAATGTCATGTTTTACGTATGTTTGAGTTTAAAAACTGAAAATAAATATGAATTTTATCCTTATTTTTTTAAAAACAAAATGTACAAATTGCTTTAAATTTGTAAACAGCTCAGATCAAAAAAAGGATACGATCATATTTTTAAAAATGTTTTGGACAGGATATTCTGTCTTTATGCCGAAAGAAGTTTAGTTTCCCCAAGTTTAAAATTTGGTTAAGCGGATTACGAGAACTTGAATCTTGCAAACTTTAAAAGTTTATCTTATAAAATGCTTTTAGTTGACAGCGAAGGTTCCCTTTAATGATGGGTTGTCTTTGATGTAATATATAATTTTAGTATCAGTACCTATGAGTGTCACATAATATAAATACACGACTACAGATTTTCATGATAATATATACTTCCTGGGTTGAGTCAAGGCAGCATCAACATCAAACTTTTTGTGGTCATCATTAAGTGTCATAAGTAAATCTAAATAAATCTTTGCTAATTTCACTAAACTAATGTATGCACGTAAGGGCACCCCGATGATGTATATATATAAAAAGTTACACGCAATTTTATCAGCAGTATTTTCATTTTTGCCTCTGCTCGCTGATCGGGTTGTGGGATTTAGGTAAATAATAGATTATGTTGTTTTTCGTGGATTCAGAGAGCGCTGGCCTTTTGCCAGCACGGGCTCTTGCTCCTTGAGCAGCCTTGTAACCAAAGTACAGAATAGGGTAACACTTACAAGCAAATGAAGATCGTTAACGGCTGTGAAAGCCACTTGAGTATTGGAACCTGAACGCTGAATTAATGAAAGGCTGCAAGGACGAATCATCTGAGGATTCGGTTGAGTCCTTCCTGATTAAACCCTTGTCTGCCAACCGCTGGGGCGTGAGTGAACACCTTTCCTTCGGAGGAGAGGATATCCGGATATTCTGATACTCCCTTAGGACTAAAACGGATATTATTGGCTCGGTGAAATCGTGAAAAGCTGCTTGTGTTTCATGATCCCATATAGTACAGCTTTTGTATTTTCAAGAGCTGGTGGTATATGATTTATTATTTAACGTTGTCCCCAGAATATCATGCACGCGTTGGGCTTTGTAAATAGTAGTACCCCCATTATGGTCTTTGCTCTCTTTTGGTTGTTGCCCCCAGGGGCAGTTTGGATTACTGAATAGATGCAGGGCTCATTTGTCTTTCTTTTTTTAAGTTTGGTCACATTTCGTTTCCTTCGTTTCTCACTTGTGTGCCTGATTAATAGGCTACATAGGCCTATTCTTTGCGATATCTTCTGATTTTCTTTCGTCTTTTTTTTTGGTGTAATTATACATGTTTATGAGTCCATATTTACCATTCGTGATACAGAGTCTGAATTGTCATCACCCTGGGGAGGCACAAACCCGCGACATCTGCATCTGAGCGGCATGCCACGATGCTAGCCACCACGCTTGCGGACCAGTAAATTATATGATAATGAAGGCAGGAGAAGAAACTGCTGAAGGAAGTCTAAATATTTAATGAAAAAGAGAAGTGCAATGAAATAAATAAATGGACTTAAATGGGAAGACATGAGGTGTCTACTCATGTCCGAAATAGACAGGAAAACATACCCAATGTCTAAAGCCTTGGACGTGCGGGCAGATGGTCCTAATTCCGGAATTGTC
>NC_087215.1:9586800-9596800 GCF_015104395.2 Macrobrachium nipponense | reverse complement strand
ATTCATTTGAACACGTAGGCCTGAGTGGATTAGTGTTAATCGTCATGATTCGTTTGTCATTTTATACATAGCATTTTTCCTTGATGTTATTCCGTAATTTTTTTCATACAGTATAGTTTTCGTTCAAATATTTTCCTTTACTGTTTGCTGATGATCCAATTAGTTGCTTGTTTTTTTTTTATGTAAATCACAAATTTTCCTATTCCAAAAGAGCATATACACCAAGGATCTCTTTCAGTACCTCAGAATCCTCACAAAATGTTTCATTAAAAACAAAGCTCTCGTGTGCGAATAGGAATCACCGGATTAGTCTTTATACAAAAACGAGAACACTTCCGCGTCTATAATGTCAACAGAAATTTATATTTCTCTTTTTGATAGCGATGCAGATCTCAGCTACGGAGGGTGAGTCCTGTCATTTGCCTCAGTTAAAATAGAGAGAGAGAGAGAGAGAGAGAGAGAGAGAGAGAGAGAGAGAGAGAGAGAGAGAGCTGTATCCATACGTGGAAAGATTAGTGTTTCTTGACATCCGGTGGCCAGTTCACGTGACTCTTTCTTTTGGCAATTTAAGGATTTAATTTGTATTTTAATGAGCAATGAATTCATCTATTCATCTGTCAAGTAGTATGTCAGGTTTGTTTATATGTATGATATATATATATATATATATATATATATATATATATATATATATATATATATATATATATATATATATATATATATATATATGCGCGTATGTATTTACGTACATTTGTGTGTTCACATTGAGTTGGACGCTACATAAACCATTTTCATTTTTCCGTTGACAAGCTTTACTGAGCCAAGCTATAAAAACTCGTGCAACTTTTAAAGGTCAACATTAATTTGCAAATTCCTTTATCTTCCATTTATCGCTGAAAATAAATTCTCGTCCTTTTTATTGCTGAATTCCCCCAACTAATGTTTATATCGATATATTTTATCACGTCCATATTGCTTTTGTTTTGTCACTCGATCGAATGAAAGTTAATTTCCCTTTGTATTTATTTTGTTCCATTCTCGGGGACGAATGATGGAGAGATAGATAGATAGATAGAGCTTATGTTTTCATCATACAGCTGCGATCTGCAACAGGCAAAAAAGTATTTTCGTTTTAAATGGGAGAGTTTGTCTGACTGATATATATATATATATATATATATATATATATATATATATATATATATATATATATATATATATATATATATATATATATATATATATATATATATATATATATATATATATATATATAATGTAATGGTACTGAGACTTTATGGACAACCTGCAAGCATATATATATATATATATATATATATATATATATAGTATATATATATATATATATAATATATATATATATATATATATACCCCGTCCACTGGACGGTTCGATCCCATGGGGGGACGGAATTAGAATTATTATCAACTAAAAATCCCCCTTCGGTACATATAGAAAATATATCAATTCCGAGGTAGAGCGAATTAGATATTAAAGGACATTTGTAGCTTGAATGATATATATATATATATATATATATATATATATATATATATACATATATATATATATATATATATATATATATATGTGTGTGTGTGTATATATATATATATATATATATATATATAAATATATAATATATTATTTTATATATATATTAATTGTGTGTGTGTGTATATATATATATAATATATATATTATATATATATATATATATATATGCATACATGTATGTGTATATTTGTATGCAGCCGTTTTATATGAATATGTTTTTGATTATTTGAATTGCATTGAAAAGCCAAGTATCATAAATTATTACATTCTTTTTAATTTATTGTTATTAAATCGCTTATTTATTACGATGAACAGAATTGTTGAAGTATTTGATACAAAAACTAGATATAAAAGATATTAAATAGCAGATATAAAAGATTTAAAAACTAATAACCCAAAACGCGTAAGTTCTGATAATAGAAAATTCCATGAATCAAAAGTCGAAAACAATAGGACACATAAACATATTCCTTTTCCGCCATAAAATCGGCTTACGAGTCATTTATAAATCGAACCTCCTAAAGAAGAAGAAGAAGAATTCGTCTCTCTATTGCAAAGACAATATTTTGAAATAAGGTCGGAAGAAGGTCGAGCCACAGAACTTCTTCTCTTCTCTCGTATTATTTTTCCAGAATCCTCCAGTCGCCTTTCATGCTGGATTTGACTTTCATGGAAAATGGGATTTCCTTAAAAGCAAGAGTAGACGATTTCATTTTTTATATACGTTATTAATGACTGTGCTCCCTGAGGATTTGCAAAGTTTTTTCCTGTCTATTAAAAGAATCTTTGTGTTAGTCACTGTCTCAGCTGAGGTTTCTTTCTCTCTTTTTTTTTAACAATTTGTGATTCTATTTTTACTTTCAAGTAATTTTTCCATTTTGCAACGGCTGTTTCATTTGTCATGCTTGGCTATATATAATATATATATATATATATATATATATATATATATATATATATATATATATATATATATATTTGTATGTATCGAGTATAAAAGGCCATTAAAAACACTCTGGTTTAAAGCTAAGGACTATATGTTTCGTTGAATAACGAAGAGGTAACATTGGCGATATATTGGTTGATATATATATATATATATATATATATATATATATATATATATATATATATATATAATATATATATATATATATATAATATATGTAAGAGGTTTGGTTTCCTGTCCATTTGTGTGTAGCGGATTATTTCCTTACAGAGGGGAGGGTTGAGCGGCTGGGAGCACCAGAGCAAGAAAGCCCCCTTTTTGCCTCAGCTGCCAGCTTCAGTTCAATACAGGTAAAAAGCTTCGCGTAAGACCTCTTTAGCTTCAGCGTCACTCCTGCATTTAGGCAGGAGATTGTTCATCACACATCTCCCTGAACACATTTATTATGTGTTCCCTTTTTTTCTCCCTCTCTCTCCTGAATACCGGCATCTCTTTTTTTTCTCTCTATCTCCTGAATACCGGCATCTCTTTTTTTTTTTTCTCTCTCTCCTGAATACCGGCATCTCTTTTTTTTTTTCTTTTTTTTTCTCTCTCTCTCCTGAATACCGGCATATCGTAATATGCCTCTGTTTTCTAGTTTAATTTTTTTTTCTTTTTTTTCTCCAATATCATTTTGAACCATCACCTCGATTATCCCCAATTCTCGTTAACGCCTTTGATCATTTCATAAATAGAAAACAATGCTTGAAATAGAGAATAACATAATAGAAAAAGCGTCAAAAATATTGTTGTAAGCAGGGAACGCATTTTGGCCTATTAGATTTAATGGAAGATATAAACTCTCTCTCTCTCTCTCTCTCTCTCTCTCTCTCTCTCTCTCTCTCTCTCTCTCTCTGGGTGATTAATTGATGGAGAATTTATGACGGGAAGATGACTGCCCTGCAATTACTGAAAGTATGAGGAAAGGTTTCCAATTTTTAAGTGGGTTTTGTCCCCCCCCTCCCCCCCCACCCCCCCCTCACCTCTCTCTCTCTCTCTCTCTCTCTCTCTCTCTCTCTCTCTCTTCTCTCTCGAATCTTGGCTCTAAACATTTTGATGTGGCGTTGCAGGCCTCATCTCTTTATCTCAGGAAGCGCCCACCACAATCGACCAACACCACATGCATAACTCGCTGCCAGAAACTATTTTGGTTGGACTGTCACGTACCGGCCTCAAGGCGCAATATACTCCCCCACCCTCATCCCCTACCACAACCCCCTCTCACCCAATGAGATCGATTCCAGGGACCCACCCCTTCGTTCATTTGAACTTTCTAGCCAGTAGTTTAAGAGCTTGGCGATGAATTGCCCTTTATTTAGTCATTTATTGATTCATTAGCTCAGATTAAAATAGGAAAAAAAGATAAGATTGTGATTATTTGCAAAAATAAATTTAGTTGCCGTGTGCGAGAAATTCACACTAATGAGCTTCGTACTGATTGTTTTTATAATTACTATGAATACTATGTATGAATGAAGAACTTCAAATGACCAATACTGAACTCATTATTATCGTTCTTTATCCGCGCAGATGTAATTATTTCCCTCGAAGAATAGAGATCAAAGACGAGAATTATGATTCAGTAAAAGATGAGAAGAATTTCGGGTATACATATTGTGGAAGGGCGAGCGTTTGTGCCGACGAATGAAACTTGAGATTTTGAGTGAAATGCTTAAATAAACCTTACTTGATCGTATTCATAAACGAACCCTCTTTTTTTTAAGATTGCTTCATTGGAACTAAATGCGGAAAAGAGGGGGAACTTTAAAATTACTGAGGGTTTCACAAAACCTAGAGATGGAATATATTATTTGTGAGAATGTTGTATACATATGTAAACAGAGCAAGTTCACATAAGTGTGCATTAAAAATACATATATCGAAATGCATACATAATATAGGCAGCATACTTGAAGTTAAACCATAAAGTCTAAATTGAGCTTGATGGAAGAATAATATAAAGGGACGGAAGCCAATGAATGGTCCTAATGGGAAGACACCGGAGGAATTTGGCACAAGGCAATTCGTGTAATTGCTTTGGGAGTTTTTCCTTAATCTAGAATCATCAATCTCCGGGAGCGGCGAAATACCTCAATACCAAAAGGATTAAAAGTTGCAGAAAGGTTGCAATTGATAAAGGCCTAACAGTTAAGTGCAAAGATGAGGCTGATAGCCTCATACCTTTTTTTCATGCCACTAGGAGACACATGCATGTTATATTGCTATACATTCCATCTGTATCACTTCTGCCATGACTTTTGTCAAAGTCTGGATATGCGACGTTCTGCTTCTCAGTTGTCTCTTCCCAGACATTTGCTTCGTGATAAACATCAGATATACAAACACTTAACCTCAGCCTTGTCTCAAGTCTCAACCTCCGTTGTTCTTCCCTCCTTCAATCCGTTTCTCACCTGTTTGACTCTCACTGCAAATCCTGTCATGTCCTTCCCCTCAACATTCTTCGCCGTTCTAATTGCTCTCAGTCTATCATCAACAGACGCGTATATGAATCCTCAAGCTTATACTTTAACTCCTTCCACTCTTCTATTTCATTCAGAACTGCATTTCCTCTGTCCTGAATAGGCCACTTTTGATGTGAGATCCGATTGTTTAGGAAACTCGTGTAGTAAACTTTGTTTGTCTAAACCGCAGCGGTTCCCAATTACTTTTGGTCATTACCCCACTTTTTCCAAAATCCTGGCTAACAGGAAGCTCGTTACCCCCACACCATATCTATTATTTTGTACATGATTAATGTAAAACAAACGCTGTTAGTTGGTTGAACCTTCGTTTATATTCAATTATTGAAACAAATATATCAAGTAAAAAAATAATGCAAACATATAATAAGGTTGAAAATAAATGATAATATATAATTGAAATAATGATTATCAGGGTGAAAAATGACAAATAAATCAATAAATGCTTCTGCTGGAAATAAATAAAATAATTTCATGTAAATATTCACACCTTTAGTTGGAAATTAGTGGAAAAAAAATATATATTGGTTAAAAATAGCAATGGATTCTTTGTATAATAATGCGTCCGTCTTCTTTGACCTTGGACCGGATATGAAAAAAAAAACTGTTACATGCTGCAGCCCTCCCCCCTACTCTCCCAATCTCCCCCCTCCTCTGAGGTGACAACTAATAGCCGGCGAGAGATACTGGACGTTCGCTAAGATTTTATTTTTTTTTTATCTTTTTTTAATCGTAATACATATGTGTATAAATATACTATACATATGCCTATATATATATATATATATATATATATATATATATATATATATATATATATATATATATATATATATATATATATATATATATAACAGCACCTGTCAAAATGAAACTGTTCATTATCCCCATCAAATGCAAAATTACCCCCAGTGGGGTAATTTACCCCTATATAGGAACCGCTTAAAGCTTGCTCAGTTTTACCTCCAGGCTTTAGAACAAATGAATGACGTAGATTGATAGACAGGTGGGGGATAGAAATAGTATAGATAGATAGGTCCTTTCCTATTCCCGAGTGTTATTTAGACAGACATAGCTAAGTAGAATCTTATCCCCGACCACATTCCAATTAGCTGGTCTCTCCCATCACCCAGTGGAAGTCAGCCCAGCTGGCGTTCTCTCACAAGTTGATCATTAACCACGAATTGGCATCTCGGGTACAATTTTCAATCCCGACGCCCACCTGGAAATGATTGAATTAATAAGGCGGTTAATGAAAGATAATTAATACAATAATGTCTCTCTGGTGTGTGACAGAAAGTAGAAATACTTTTGGAAATTATGAGGCCTTTCGTTGAAATTGTGGGAATTTCACTGGAGTTTTGAGATGATGTTTCATTTCAGTTGTGACGTCATTCATTGAAATTATGAGGTGGTTCCCTGAAACTGATTTATTTCCTTAACATTAGGTATTTGGTATTTCATGCTATGAGGTATTGCACCGAAATTTTGAAGCATTACATTGAAATTGAAGCATTTCTTTAAAAAGTAGAGTCATTACCTTGAAGTTGAGAGGTATGTCACTGTTGTTTCTGCAGTCTTTTGTTTATTTTTTCATTTTCTCTGCTGTCATGTTAGGAATTCTCATTCTGCTTCTGTGTTTTTTGAAGCATAACCCTCCTTTATTTTTCGTTTCTTTGGTGTTCGTGTCCCTAAGGTTATTAAAAAATGGCATTAGGATGCCCCTCCTGTCGTCCTCTGTTCCTGAAGAAATCTAAACTTGCAGTGAAGTGAAAGATTTGCATCCAACTCTCTACATAACCGAACGACGAAGCTGAATCCTGGATTGGAAAATTATTGTGTCGCCTGATGTGATGGAAGAGCAAGAAGGAATAAATAATGATTCGAATCCACCCATCCTCGCATCAAGGCAGGAGGGAGCTGGGTGGGCATCTGCCAGCTCAAGATAATTGACATATCATTAATTATCCGTCCTTAATTAAACACTTCCTGCCACATGTGCGCAGATTGATTCAGTCTTCACTGAGAGAAATTCATATTGTTTATACTTATGGCTTCATTAGTCATGTGTTACTTTTTGTGGATATTTTCGTAAATGGATAAATACGGACGAATGTAAATGACTGTTACATAAATTGGGAAACAAGCATTTTAATCACTGTAAACATATATAAGTTTCTAAGTATGATTCCCTAATTACCTTGCTATTACGGATGCCTGTGTACGTAACTATGTATGTCTAAAGAGATTAGTATATATATATATATATATATATATATATATATATATATATATATATATATATATCTACTATATGCTATATCTATATATATATATATATATATCTCAAAAAATCACCATAACGTGACTGGAAAATCTTCAAGTAAATCAAAGTCCACAATTATGTAAAATGTGTATTAAAAATACATAAAAGACGGGAGCTTTCGTCTACTTGATCAGTAGACCTCATCAGCCGTACTGATTTTTCTTTCAAAAATTATATACAAAAAAAGTTACGAAGGACAGGCAGGACTCTGGAAACGTCTCCGAGGGAGATAACCACCAAAACAAACTCTCTTAATTATGTTATTCCCTCGTTCAAATGTCTGGCCAAAAGACGAGCCGATCGTCGTGGTTGAACTACCTCCTCTGTGTGTTCGGCTGTTCCCTCGTCCAAAACTTCTGCATCGGCACCTGCAATGGGGGTTCTTCCTTCCAATGCCTGGGCAGGAGAAAGAGAGACAACCTGGGCAGTAGGAGTGGTGCAAACAACGTCTGTTCTAATATTTACAGTTTGATTAGGAATCATGAAAAAGAAAGGAAAGATGACGTTGGAGTTTATGTGGTACCGTGTAAAGATTTGCCAATAAGGGTTATTATGGGGAATCTGTCAGGGGATTAGGTATAAGATTAGAGGAACATAAGCGATCATGTAGGTTGGGATCGAAAATATAGTTCAGTTGCCAGACATACGTTAGAGTTAGGGCATGTAATTGACTGGGAAGGAAGCGAGAGTAATTTACAAAGATAATAACGCAAGTAGACGCAGAGTAGTTGAAGGGGCTCTTATTAATATTTTAAACGTGTTTGATTTTAACAAATCATTTACCCCAAGAGGATGCATTTTAAAATTATTTGGTTCTTAAACTGTAAATATTAGAACAGACGTTTGTTTGCACCACTCCTACTGCCCAGGTTGTCTCTCTTTCTCCTGCCCAGGCATTGGAAGGAAGAACCCCCATTGCAGGTGCCGATGCAGAAGTTTTGGACGAGGGAACAGCCGAACACACAGAGAGGTAGTTCAACCACGACGATCGGCTCGTCTTTTGGCCAGAACATTTGAACGAGGGAATAACATAATTAAGAGAGTTTGTTTTGGTGGTTATCTCCCTCGGAGACGTTTCCAGAGTCCTGCCTGTCCTTCGTAACTTTTTTGTATATAATTTTTGAAAAGAAAATCAGTACGGCTGATGAGGTCTACTGATCAAGTAGACGAAAGCTCCCGTCTTTTATGTATTTTTAATACACATTTTACATAATTGTGGACTTTGATTACTTTGAAAATATTATAATATATATATATATATATATATATATATATATTATTTATATATATATATATAATATATATATATATATATATATATATATAAATATATATATATATATATATATATATATATATATAAATTGGCTAGAATTGGCGCCTCTCACGGACTAACTGAAAAAATGACGACCAAAACAACACTTAAAGAAAAAGAATTTATAATAAATTCTCAGGATTAATGCTTCTCTTTCTCCTTCACAATTTCCAATACCCGCCCAGGGTAAGTAAGATCTGCCACAGTAATCTACGATCTACCCAATAATACGAAGGGCTGTAAACACCTCCCCTAATGGAAGGTGGGCCAATATAGCTATGGCCCCTATTTGGCCATCGCTTCGACGGCCTCTCTCCCAGACTCTATGGGACAATAGATGACGACCAAAGGCGCTCCATGGCCGCCGGTAAACACTGAGCTACGCCGTTATCCAGGGGCGTCAGTGGTGACTATGGCTGAGTTTTGCGATAACTCATAATGTAGACTTTGTGTCTGTTGCATCCCGGCTGTAAAGTGTTCGGTGTCTGTGAAATGAAGATGCCACATCGTCCGATACTGCCATTGTGTGTTTTTATTGGTCCAACTTTTAAAAGTATTTTTCCTAGACTTTTCCTTGGTTTTGCCAAGAGGCTTTTTCAGGATCGAGAAAATTTATTCCACAGATCTTTTTTATGCTTGATAGAGGTTTATACTTGGTAAAATTTGCATATAATGAGTGTAAAGATGGTGTGTGGATAGTCACTTATATTTTAAGGAATTTATTAAGAAAATAATAGTAAAGTTATGGCGAATTATGCAGGATTTCGGCTTCTTATGATAACTGAGGTTGCCCGAAGAAGATGAAGAAACTTGAAAGCGATCGTCCAAGACTTAGAAAAATAAATAAATAAATAAATACTTTTATAAGCATTCGGTCGCACCAAATGTAAATATTCTCAAAGTAGTATTTACATCCCATTATATCGTGAGGGGGCAGTCTCCGCCCAACACCCACTCCCAGTTCCTTCCTCCGGTCTAACCACTGTCGAAACTTCCGCCGTTCCCCAACTTCGCTCTCTGGAGAGGTCCTCGGCGAAAGCTTCGGCCGAAATTGCCGGCATTCGTCTGTCTGTAAACGGCTAAATTCCCGCCGCCAGTTCCTCAAGCAGTCGATTGTCGCCCTCTCTCTCTCTCTCTCTCTCTCTCTCTCTCTCTCTCTCTCCGTGTCTCTGCTGAGTCTTCCAGATCCACGTTTTCTCAGGTGTTCGTCTTTGGCCTCCTCCTCCTCCTCCTCCTTCCTCCTCCTCCTCCTCAGGTCTCTTGTTTCGCTTCCAGGAAGACGAGAAAACGGGAGATTTTTTTATCCGTTT
>NC_087215.1:9536917-9586300 GCF_015104395.2 Macrobrachium nipponense | reverse complement strand
CTTAATATTCACTAGTCCTAAGTGGAGAGAGAGAGAGAGAGAGAGAGAGAGAGAGCACGTTATAAATAGAATTACACTCAGCATTCAACCAACGTGATAGTTATTATGTCATAATGGATCACAGTCACAGCTCGGCATGAGAGTCACGCTCTGATGGCATTTGATTCTCCTCTCCCTCTGAATGCATTGCAGGAAAAACGTTGTTGCCCCTTGGAAAAGCAATAAAGAGTCATCATCCAGAGAAGTACAAGGCGATTGCATCAATCCTGCCCGGGATTTCCTTTAAAAAACGCGACAACAAAACGTTCATGAAATCTCCCATAATCAACTCAAGTAATAGTTACCTTTCAAATGGAAACTGTTTAATTGTCGTTATGTAATTATTAACCTATATTCAGGAAGTAGTATTTATTCCAAAATCGAGGCGAGAAGTTCCAGGTACTTGATTATATGTTTCTAGATTTCGCGTAAATATGGACATTCTTAAGCCAAGATCTCTCTACCTACGAGATACTGACGCGGGTTAAAGGGAATGCTTGGAACGGCGAACTGCAACTCTATGGTAAAGCAAATTTTATCTAGATAAGAGTATGATTTTCATCCTAACGAAGAGGCTAACCACCAATGATCCGCATAAAAACCATCATGGCGACCAGAAGGAACCAATCAGGTTGCAGTCGTGACTGTACGTCTGCCAAAACGCCTCTAGTTAAGTTGGTTACCAATGCAGCATTTATTGTAAGTTATTTCACGCCGGAGGACTGAAAATATTACGCAATTTTGTGCGATTTTTCATTCGTTTTACTGAAGGTTGAATTTCCCCGTCTAGTGTACGATAGTGTGAAGTGTCGCTTTGGTTAAGGGTAATGAAGCGAATGAGTAAATGCCAAAATTAACGCTCATGTAAATTATTTATGAGTTCTTTCTATGAAACCAATGTTTCTGCTGAAATGCTGATCGTCATTCATCAAGTTGGCGAGTCTTGTGAAGTGATAACATGGGGTGAACTCGATGATTGTGTAACAGAAGGTAAAAGATAGTAGTATATATTGCCTAGAAATGAATGCGAAAAGTATTGTTCTTGATAAACTTGAAGTTGGGGAGGGACTCGGCGTTGGGAAGTTTTATGTTTAACGAACGTCCTGGACTAGAAAATTTTGATCCAAAGGTATTACACAGAGCGGTATCCACATTCTCTTATGATAGGCAGTTGTTGAAACCAGCATTATCTTATTCCTGCTGCTTTGTGAGGACAGAGAAGCCGAATGATGCATAAATGAAAGGAGGTGATACAGAAATATGGTTTATATTTTTATTTGAATGGCTTTCAGTTCCAGTCTCCGAAGTATTTCCCACTTGTGAAGGCTTTAGTCCTCGTTGCCCTTAGTCAGTACTCGGTCATGGAACCAGTGGTTATTCAGCAACGGGACCAACAGCTTTACGTGACTTCCGAACCATGTCTACCACCAGAAATACACATCTCTCACACCTTAATGGAATGTCCGAGAATCGAACTAGCGGCCACCGAGGTAGCAAGCCAACACCATACCGACCAGGCCAATGAGGCGCTTGTAGAAGTACGTGGCCTCCTAAGGAAGGACTCGAGACTTTTTATGAAGGGTGAGGACTGATGTACTGTTGAAAGATAGACCGAAGGACGAGGCAAGGATGAGGATGGTAGTCATGGGAGGACAACCATCGCTTCTCTGGCTGTTGTTGGTGAGTGTTCCGATAATGATTTCTGCAATAGGTCTAAGGTGGCATCACCTGAACCCCATTGTAGTGTTATATTTTGTGGTGTTAAAGTATTGCTTGTTCTTTTGTTATTCATTAATTGACTTGTTCGTTTGTTGTTCGTTCATTGTTATATTTTAATTATTCACATAAGACATAAAGGCGTCCTTCTCTAACATTTATTAGTTTTTATTTTACGCGTGACTGAAGCATATGTATACTATTTAGCCTTTTTGATGTATTTCCCACTGACTAGATATTGGTGAGGCATAATTCTATTGCGTGTTCGATTGTCATGTTTTACGTATGTTTGAGTTTAAAAACTGAAAATAAATATGAATTTTATCCTTATTTTTTTAAAAAACAAAATGTACAAACTGCTTTAAATTTGTAAGCAGCTCTGATCAAAAAAAGGATACGATCATATTTTCAAAAATGTTTTGGACAGTATATTCTGTCTTTATGCCGAAAGGAGTTTAGTTTCCCTAAGTTTAAAATTTTGTTAAGCGGATTACGAGAACTTGAATCTTGCAAACTTTAAAAGTTTATCTTATAAAATGCTTTTAGTTGACAGCGAAGGTTCCTTTTAATGATGGGTTGTCTCTTGCTGTTAATATAATAATTTTAGTATCAGTATCTATGAGTGTCACATAATATAAATACACGACTACAGCTTTTCATGGGTTGAGTCAAGGCAGCATCAACATCAGACTTTTTGTGGTTATCATTAAGTGTCATAAGTAAATCTAAATAAATCTTTGCTAATTTCACTAAACTAATGTATGCACGTAAGGGCACCCCGATGATGTATATATACAAAAAGTTACACGCAATTTTATCAGCAGTATTTTCATTTTTGCCTCTGCTCACTGATCGGGTTGTGGGATTTAGGTAAACAATAGATTATGTTGTTTTTCGTGGTTTCAGAAAGCGCTGACCTTTTGCCAGCACGGGCTCTTGCTCCTTGAGCAGCCTTGTAACCAAAGTACAGAATAGGGTAACACTTACAAACAAATGAAGATCGTAAACGGCTGTGAAAGCCACTTGAGTAGTAGAGCTTGAACGCAGAATTAATGAAAGGCTGCAAGGACGAATCATCTGAGGATTCGGTTGAGTCCTTCCTGATTGAAGCCTTCTCTGCCGACCGCTGGGGCGTGAGTGAACACCATTCCTTCGGAGGAGAGGATATCGGATATTCTTGGCTCGGTGAAATCGTGAAAAGCTGCTGTTTTTCATGATCCAATATAGTACAGCTTTTGTATTTTCAAGAGCTGGTGGTACATGATTTATTATTTAACGTTGTCCCCAGAATATCATGCACGCCTTGGGTTTTGTAAATAGTAGTACCCCCATTATGGTCTCTGCTCTCTTTTGGTTGTTGCCCCCAGGGGCAGTTTGGAGTACTGAATAGATGCAGAGCTCATTTGTCTTTCTTTTTTTAAGTTTGGTCACATTTCGTTTCTTTAGTTTCTCACTTGTGTGCCTGATTAATAGGCTACATAGGCCTATTCTTTGCGATATCTTCTGATTTTCTTTCGTCTTTTTTTTTTTGTGTAATTATGCATGTTTATGAGTTCATATTTACCATTCATGATACAGAGTCTGAATTGTCATCACCCTGGGGGAGGCACAAACCCGCGACATCTGCATCTGAGCAGCATGCCACGACGCTAGCCCCCACCCACGCTTGCGGACCAGTAAATTTTATGAATAATGAAGGCAGGAGAAGAAACTGCTGAAGGAAGTCTTAATATTTAATGAAAAGAGAAGTGCAATGAAATAAATAAATGGACTTAAATAAAGGGAATACATGAGGTGTCTACTCATGTCCGAAATAGACAGGAAGAACATACCCAATGTCTAAGCCTTGGATGTACGGACAGATGGTCCTAATTCCGGAATTGTCGGAACTGGGTCGAGCAGTCTGTGGTGAAAGGTCATATTCCCGTATTGCGATTTGGAATTGGTAGCCAACCAACCATGAACATATAAACAGAAAATCATTTTTGTCACAAAAATTAACAAACATGCCTTCATGTTCCTAGAAACAGTTTTGCTCTCATTCAGACATTCAGCCTCGTTTTCGGATATGTTTTGTGCTAAACCTTACTACTATTTGTTTAAAACTTAAACAAAAATTTGAATAATCTTTACAATTTCGATATTAAAATTTTGGTGCCATTTTTTATGACAGAATTACGCAAAACTTTGGAATTTAACTTTACTGCAACAGCGACAAAAATTCTCGGCGTTTTAAAAGCGCATGCATCCATTATTCACGATGATATTGTTGGGGATTTCCATGAAAATAGTTCAATAATGAATATGAAAATTTGTAAATTACATTGAGTGTCGTGTGTGTCGTGTGTGTTTGAATCGTGCTGCTAAGTCCTTTCGTTTTCATCAACTGGAGGTCGTCGTAGATCTGAGTTCGGTGGACACTTCTGTGGGGTGTCACAACGCCCAGGGGCTTCTCAGTAATTCCTGACCTTTGTTCTCCTTCAGATGTAAAGGAGGCAGTTCTTCGTCTCAAATCCTCCCCTCCACTCCCCTCCTCCTCCTCCCCCTCCTCCTCCTCCCTCCTCCTCCCTCCTTCCTCCCTCCTTTTGAGACCAAGGGTCACCTCGAACATTTTGGATGGACCCCATAAAGTCGAGTGTTTGTTTTATATAATATTTATAATGTATATTTATTATATATATAAATGTATATATATAAATATATGATATAGATAATATTATATATGATATAATATATATATCTATAGATATATATATATAATTATATTGGTGTGTGTGGGTGTGTATGTGTGGGGTTGTTTTTGGTGGTTGGTGGCAACACCACACTGTCATTTACCGTTTGTCTATCTGAAAATAACGATAGAGATAAATCGGGAAAGGTTATTTCTGTCCATTTAGCATAAAGTGAATAAAAAAAAAAAATAACTCATTTGCCATACGTGATGCGAAGCGTTTGGTGGTCCGGTGAACATTAGGTTTTGGAAAGTGGTCTGAGTCCTTGACATTTGTAGACTACACGTTTTGAGTTTTTTTTGTTTTTTCAGAAAGGTAATTAAATTATTAACGTTTTTTTTCATTTTTTTCAATGTTTTGTCTCCAAATTGTTATTTCAACGATTTTCCGGGTGTATATTTCCAGTATGATGGACAAGGTTACTGGTATGTGTATGTTATAACCACAGGTACAATATATATTATATATATGTATATTATATATATATTATATTCTTATGAATAATATATAATATATATATATATTATCTTATCATAAATATATAATACACAGTATTACAACAATACCACAATCAACAAAAAGCTAGTGGTCCTTTCCTCGTTACTCATCTTTCTTTTTTGGAAGATGAACAAAACTATACCCGTTTGCACGATTCCTACACCCCTCAATTCCAATTGTCCTTTTGATAAATTCCAGTCAACACCAGCAATACAGATTTGTCAAACGCACATTCATCCAAAATAATTTAATTCATGTGTACACACGAAGGGACCCTTAGAGTCGAAAAAATAAAATATAATATACGAGAAAGTAATACTTGTTACAATGACCATGTAGCAAATACCTATAATGGCTGCTAACAAAATCACAGGAATCCCACGAAAACAAAGAAATAATAATATACTGGTGGGTTGGTATTATTGAAAATCAAAACAACCATTATAAGTTAAAAAGGATGCAATAAATAATAAGTAGTAGAGAAAGAGAGAGAAAGGGAAACAAAATGGAAATGAGATTTGTTTCCTCATTTCCGTCTGAAAAAATAAAGTAAAAAAACAAGAAAGATATTTTTCGGAAAAGGGTCAAGGAAATTACGATGCCATAAAGATAATTATCTCAGACGACAAATGACTCGAAACGGAAGATACAATAAAAACTCTCTCTCTCCTCTCTCTCATCTTCTTCTTCTCTCTCTCTTCTGGGTCTTGGAATTTTACAGGGGAATTGGCATGGGGGTGTGTGAATCGTGCAAACGGGTCATTTTTGTTTCATTCAAAAAAGAGATGAGTTAACGGGGAATGACCACTAGCTTTTGATTATTGTTGTATTTCTATGTTATTTTCGGGTATTAATTTTGAACACGTTATGGCCATGAGTTGGAATTTAGTGTTAATCGTCATGATTTCCACTTTGTCATTCTATGACTTTAGCATTTTTCCTTGATGTTGTTCCGGGAAACTTTTTTCATACATTTTTTTTTTTTTCCATACAGTATATTTTTCGTTCAAAATTATTATTAATTTATTGTTTGCTGATGATCCATTTTAATTGTTGTTTTTTTATGAAAATCACAATTTTATTTTCCTATTCCAAACGGAATATTATACCACCAAGGATCTTTTCTTTCAGTACCCCAACAGTAATCCCTCACAAAAACGATGTTTCATTCAAAGCAAAGCTCTCGTTGTTGCGAATAGGAATCAACCGGATTAGTCATATATACAAAAACGAGAACACTCCCGCGACTATAATGTCAAACAGTTATTTTATATTTCCTCTTTTTGATAACCGATATAATGCTTTGCCTACAAAGGATGCGTCCTGTCCATTTGCCTCAAGTTAAATCTAGAGCGGAGAGAGAGAGAGAGAAGGAGGAGAGGAGAGGAGAAGAGAGCAGAGAGAGAGAGAGATATCGGTTTCCATACGTGAAAAGATTAGTGGTTTTCTTTACATCCGGTGGTGCCAAGTTTCACGTGACCGTCTTTCTTTTGGCAATTTAATTTAAGGATTTAATGCGCGTGAATTCAACTGTCAAATTAGTCTGGCAAAGTTTTTTTGTTATATATATATATCATATAATAATTAATATTTATATATATATATAAATTATATTATATATATGGTCGGTATATAATATTATTATATATATGTTATCATATTAGATATATTTATTTATATATATGAAATCTTATATGTTATACTATAATAGTGTATGTATATATGTATTATCAATATAGATCTATATATATATATATATATACATATAGTATATATAATATATATATAATCATATATTATATATATATGTATATATATATTGATATATATATAATATTATTATAATAATAATATCTCATATATATATATAGCTTATACTCTAATCTCTAATTTTAATACTATATACTTTATCTAATCTATATAGATACATATCTATATATATCTATTATATCTAATATATATATATAAATTACATATAATATATATAATATATATATTCTTTATCATATAGTATAGATCTATATATTATATAAGCGCGTAATGTATTTTACTTAACATTTGTGTGTTCATATTTGGTATTGGACCGATGTAATAAACCAACCCTTTTCCATTTTTCCGTTGGAACAAGACTTTAACTGAGGCCAAGTTATAAGAACACACGTGCAACTTTCAAAGGTCAACATTTAATTTGCAAAATTCCTTTGTATCTTTCCATTTTTTCACTGAAAATTAAAATTTCTGGTCGTTTTTATTGGCTGAATTCCCCGCCAACTAATGTTTTATCTCGAATATTTATTTTATCGCGTTTCCTATTTGGCCTTTTGTTTTTTCACTCGGAGAAACGAAAAGGTCAATTTCCACTTTTATATTTTTTTTATTCCATTTCACACAGACGAATGATGGATATATAGTATATAATAATATAATATATATATATATATATATATATATATATATTATTATATATAGGCTTGGTAAAAATTGTTGCTATTATAACACAGAAATTCCATCTAATAAAAGGCGTCCAAAAAAAATAAAAACCAAAATCAAAATAAATAAAGAGAATCTACTAATTTGCAGAGACTTGTCTGTCTCCCTTTCTTCAGGTAGATGAATGAAGAAAGGTTACAGAAAAGGTGGTATTTATACAAAACAACGTCCATCCACAGGTATGGGTAAATTGGGCTTACCTGTGGATGGACCTCTTGGTTCAAATAAATAATCACCATTTTCTGTAACTTTTCGTATTCCTCTACCTGAAGAGGGGAGTACGCAGTTCTCTGGAAATATAGGTAGTTCCTCCTCTTGTCTATATATATATAATATATATACTATAATATATATATAACTATATATAATAATAATATATCTATATATCTTATAATTAATATAACTATATGATATTATATATAATAATTATATAATATTATCGATAATGTATATCTATATATATATAGGTGGCTTGCTGCTTACAGAACCACCAACCGTTAAACACTTGGTGAAAGTTTTGTATCGATCTTGCGTGGATCAGTCATGTCAGTATATTAAGAATTTAATAATCTATAGGCTGCCCATTTCATAAATACTGAGTTCCTAAGCACTTTTAGTCTCATATTTATTTCGCATTCATTTACCTTAAATGCACATTTTACACTCAAAACCCAGGTGTCGTCAACAAACAAAAATGTTTACGAACACTCTCTTTAAATTAACGTTTAATAGATTAAGGATACTTTACTCTATGCCTCAAGAAAAAGAAACTATCTGCTGGCCCACTCCTTCCTTCCTTCTGTCCTGACGGCGGCAACCATCTATTGGATGCTCCGTTTAGTTACTTTGCTCAACTGCTCCGGGGTTTCATAGTCGCGGATTCGTGTTCACTCTGGATCATCCGGAGGGAACTAACTATTGGTGCGTGACAGTAACAGTTGGACCACAGGTTTACCTGGTAACACCATCTTGAGAAGACTTCCCCTCCCTCCTCCTCCCCTCCCCTTCTCCCTCTCTCTCTCTGAATGTTACTTAGTTTAAGTATATTTTTGCACGATTTTTTTGTATCTAGTCTAATAACTAATAAATTAAAATGTTTGTATATAATTATATAGTAGTATATATATCTGTATAATATATAGATTATTATATTATATATACATTATATATAAGTAACGATTCACGCTGTATTGTTACCTGCCCAGCAAGGCTTGGCATTACGGTACGGTTACGGTTGATATTTTATAGGCCTAGGTGTTGACAGTACGGAATTACGCAACGACAATTTTAACCGAAGTACGGTACGGTACAGTTCAAGGTACGGAAAAAATTGTGCAAAGTTCCCGTAACCGTACTACCGTTACCTTTAGGCAATGGATATATTACTTTGGTTCTACGTTGAAAACAATGGGAACAATATTAATTGAATTATTAGTAATAATAAACCAGTAATATAGCATTTTTTTAACTATTACCTATTAGCATCAGCAGCAGCAGCAAGTAGTAGTTAGCTATTACTTATTTTTGGTCTAAAGATCCCAAAATTTTTTTCTTTCTTTAGTGACTATTGACTTGGGCTAATTGAGTAAATGATATAACTTATTGGAGTAAGAGATATCTGCATGTTATGGTGGAGTAGTAGAACGAATAGACACTGTGATTGATGGTAAATCTACTGTTTATACTTGTGTTTAGTTACCTCCATTCGCAAGCTTCATTTGGACTCCAGGGCAATCAATCCATATGCTTGCATTACTCAAGGTGAAGAAGAGATGGCCGTCTAGGAAAACATAGCTGTCGGCAATGGTAGCAGAAATCCGTTTGTCACGCAACTTTTTAAACGTTTTTTTTTTTTTTTTTGTTTTTTTTTTTAGCAAGAGAAGAGGCCGCCAATTGCCCACAAGATTGGTTTGAAATAGGTAACTAGGTTTCTAGTTACTCTATGGTTGTTACAAATAAAAATTGAGCAATTTTACCGGACATCCAATAGAGTTAAAGCCTTGATTATACCGAAAAATACAGCAAAATCTGCGTACTGATACCCAGTTCTTCATACAGTGTTATTTGACCAAAAACGTTGGACTGCACTTGTCTTGTAAAGAAACCCAGATAAAGAGAGCTTACCAATTACCAAATAAAATCCTTACCTTTTATTCTAATGGTTTGGTGGTAATTGGTCTCATTTATCTGAATATGTTTTAATTACCACGTTTTGAAGTTCAACTGTAATTCCATTTGTTTTTATTTAAATAATTATGGTAATTGTTATTGTAATTGCAACTTGGAAAAACTTTATTTGAGATTGTTATACCTCGAGCCCCCGCCCCCTTATACTTTTGCGAGAAACTCATCTCGACCAAATGCAATGGCTATATGTTTTGCGTCGCTTCCCAATTCATTTATTATATTATTAACAGGGAGCTTTACAAGCCAGCTAGCCAATTCTAAAAATTTTTGTTTTTTTATTCCATTTATTTCCTTTTTTTTGGTGCAACAAATAAACTATGATTTTAGAAATATTTAAAAAAACAAAGCATCAATGCTTTGTGAGCATCAACTGCATTCATATATATATATATATATATATATATATATATATATATATATATATATATATATATATATATATATAATAAATAAATAAGCACTTTCCTCCGTAAATGAAAAAGCGTTCTGGAAAGTTCCAATTTCCGCCGAAATGTATTGGATGGATGCATTGGAGAATTGATTTGTTGTTATGCTGGAATCCATTTCGTTTTATTGTATTTGTCAAAGTCTTGACTCTTATAAGCGATCGTTTTTCCTTCAAAATTGAAGTAAGTAACTTTCTATCATTCTTTTATAGGATGGATTATATTGGTATTTATAAAGAAATTTAGCTTTGGATCAAAGCTTTGGGAAGAGAGAGAGAGAGAGAGAGAGAGAGAGAGAGAGAGAGAGAGAGAGAGAGAGAGAGAGAGAGATTGAAGAGCACTTCTTTGAGTTCGTGAGAGGTCAGGCTAATCGTCCTTCTATAGTTAACCACGAAGATATTAGTTTCCCAAGAATAAATTCGAGTTTTACGTAATATTTTAGTTGCAATTAATGTTGGGCGACTGGTTTCAACTGAAAAGAGATGAGCGAATATTCATTTTACGTTTTATATTTGCGTTCAGTTGAAGAGAGATGAGCAGATTTTCCTTTTATATTTCAGTCTGTGGAATTGACTTCCGTGTTTGCAACCAGCGCCATCTCTTGACTGCAAAAGTAACGACTATTGATTGACATCGGAATATGGAATTTGAATGTATCTAATTCACACCCGAAGGCAACAGGTAGCAACTCAGCGAATATAACTGGATAAAAAAGGCAATAAATCTGACTGTATATTTCTGGAATAGGGAAATTCGGTGGGTTAAGTCAGCAAGAGAGATGAGTGGAATGTGTCCTCTGTTGAGCTTGGAGACTCATAGCGGAAGAGCAAGATGGCCCCCAAGTGGAACCTTTATGGGGCATCGGAATAAAATAGATGAAGAAGTTACACACACACACACACACACGCGCGCGCACGCACACACATAAAGTGAGAGAAGAATAGCGGTGATTCAAACTCGAATGACCCAAAAAATAATTGCTATAAAGTCGGCGATGTATGGCAGATCTCGTCTCAATGTTTCAGCTGAGTCATCACACATAAGTTAATAATTTTCTTTCTTTTTGACAGAGTAGGATGAGAGAATTTATCTCTGATATTGATGGCCCCCGTCAAGTAAATAAAAAAGATGCCTAATCCCTTTTCTAAAGATGCTGAATTGGTTAGTTTATCTCTTATTCATTTGATATTTATGAAAAAAGACGAATTTCACTTGCATGGTTCCTCAAAATTTCACGAAATTAATCGTTTCAGATAGAAGCCGAATGATATGTCATCCTTCATATGTTGCTCTGTAATTATAGGGAAAAATCCATACTGAACGGATTTCCTTACTTCTGTAACATTAAAATACTGTAAACCGAAAACTTGTAAGATAAAAGTAGCAATCTTTAAAATATTTTAAGATGTGATCTGTCAGAAAGCCTTATAAATATGAAGTTACAATGATCTACTTATCTATCACTGTCTGTTATTTACACAAAAGCATGCAGTCATACACACAAGGAGAGAAACAAGAACGCTTATAAGTACACATGGGATCTTAAAACTTTATTCAGTGCAGACTCTCATCACCAGTAGGTATCACACTTGTGAGACTTCTCGCTGGGCATTGTTGGCGAAAGTCCGACTCTTTGTTTCGGGTTAAACGCGATTTCATTTTTCTGATCAGGAATCTCCATCAGGCGAAGGAATTTAGAGGAGAGCTTCCGAAGCCTTTGTTGCCAAAGCTTTACTTCTATGAATGGGCTCTATTCGTAGATCTCAATAGAATGTCATCTCAGTTCGAAATTTCCTTTTGGAAATGTCTTTGTAAATATGCAGTAAATAAATGGTTTATATATCTTTCTTAAAACTCGTTTACTTTCATATTTATGCCCCAGGCCTTTTTCAGTTCCTGAGAAACCTCCGTCCTTGATTTAAAAGTTAGGTTACCAAGTCAGATTTCTATTGGAACATTACACACACACACAACACACACACACACACACACACACACATTATATTCACATAGTTGCATTATATTCACATAGTTGCGGTCGAAATCTGACTTGGTAACCTAACTTCAACCTTGGACAAACGGCTTCTCAGGAATTTGGAATATGGCTTGCAACGGCAAATGCACAGTAACAGAATTGTTCGTGAATTAACGTTGACACATAACGGAGGGAAAATGGCCAAAATGACGAAGGTCCTGTGTTCATAAGAGGCCAACGACGAACATTTTTCAATTTCTCGATGTACTATGAAGACTGACCTGCTTTCACGCTCAGTTTTGCCTCGAGAGAAGTTTTTAATTCTGGTGTTGTCCGAGAAGCTCAAAAATTGCCTCCTTTAAAAATAGCGGCTTTGTTAAGATTTGGAACTTTTTCCTCTTTCTCGTTTATAACAACTGTTCTACTCCCTGCTGCGAGGAAGGAAAGAAGGCCATTTCTTTCCGTGTTCTTTTCTCTTCTCTCACTTTTCTCTCTCCCTATTGTCGACGCGGGAAAGTTTGGGCATCTTCTCTGCGCGACTGTTAACAATATGTCCGCTGCGCGATGAAAAACAGCTGTTTTTGTGGTAAAGAAAAGTTTGGTAATTGAATTTTGGGCCACTCGATATAAGACATAAGCGTATACTCGTTGTCCCATAAAAAAAAAAAGGAAAAAAAAAATTTATTTATTTACGAGTGAACAAGTTCCCTTTTGTGGGCACTAAGGGTGATTTTGACGCTTTCCCTATTTCCTCTCTCCCTTCATGACGAGCAAGAAAAAGGAACCATCGGCTCGGTTTCCCGCCGCCTGGTCAAGTGCGTGGGAGGGAAGCTCGCTTTGTGTTTTAAACCTAGAAGCAGACGGATGTGCATGGCCTTGAGGAAATTAAGCGATTTAGGAGGTAAGCATTGCAGTGTACTGAGATTCTATAAACTAAGAGCTAAGAGAGGGTTGTTGCTGATGAATAACAGTTGATAGCTAAATAGAGAAGTGAATATGATGGAAATATAGGCTCGTTTAACAAGTGTCCTAAATAGAGAAGTGAATATGATGGAAATATAGGCTCATTTAACAAGTGTCGTTAGGGGTCATGTGCACAAATTACGATGCCGTTCCCCTTCAGGAATGTAGGCAGTGGACCACGAGGGGATTAAGACGGACGGTCCTTACGGTGGGAAAGCAAACGATTTGGTAAGTAAGAGTATTATTTTTGTTAAGAGATCGCTCATGACATTTTTGGTTCCTCGAAGTGCATGGTAATGCCTAGGTATATTTCTTAAAGATTCTATGTGCAATTATTGTTATTTTACCATTGTGATCACTGAGAAATTGATTCTAATGTGAGTTAAGGGATTTACCTGTCCTAGTGTTAAGGAGTTTTCATTTAACTAAAATGGCAAAATTGTCACCACTGTGAATATTTATGTTTGTTCATTTTTTCAGTGACCGATTGTAATAAAGGAAACTATAAGACAGTCGCGTATCACTCAACCACGTTGGGCCGCCCGCCCACAGTCACAAATCGGCTACCACCCCTCTGGCGAAGCTGTGCGGAGAAGACGAGGAAATGAGGCTGGTTTCAAAGGACGTCCGCTACCACGCTGCGCCCAAAGAAGACCAGGAGTGAGTGTGAGGAAAGCTAGGCTAAGTCTACACAAAATAAGAAGCTATTGTTGGATCCATTTCTTTAAGGCATTGTTAGGCGTATTTAGTGGTAGTGCCGTCACCAATGCAATTATTTGTCAGGGAGCCATGGTGGTTCCGCAACGAATGCTAAGAGTTCGTGTTTAACGTTGTGTACCGCCGAAAGTTTGAGCGCGATTGTTTAAAGGTGTCACATGAGTCAATGTTTTTATCAGGCATATGGTGGGTTCTGCAACGAAGGGATTAAAATAAAATGTTCATGAGCGAATCTTAACGAATTTGGCGTACGTCATTAATATTTAACAGTTAAGTTTAAGATTCTGATGGCTGCTCAAATTTATTCTACTGGCGTCGTAAGAGGGACTGGTTAAGTAGAGCAACTAATGTTGTTTTGGATAATATTCAAGTTGGGTAAATAATTTGTTTGGAGAACTATTCAGGGTTGGGCAATTAATTTTGGTTTGGAGAATTATTCAGCAGATAATCTTGCACATTGGTAACCATGCGTGAAAACATTTGGGTCATTTAATGTGGGAATTGTTGATTGCTGGGCAGTGGTTTGTGTGTGTAGGGTGTATTTAACTAGGGTTCTTACAATCTTACCTTTTGTAAAAAAAAAAAAAATATATGTATATATGTATAGCTATAGGTTGTGATGGTGCCCGGATTTGTGCCATTTCTTCAGGGGGGGGCGCGCGTAATTTTGTGGGGCATGCAAACTACATCTGGGTGAGTTTCCAGGGCAAGGGCTGGTTGGCAAATTTGAGGGGCTCAAGATCGTGTTTGTGGGTTGGTAACGAAATTTGGTAGGATCGTGGTGTCCCAGCTAGGGACCCTGATGAACCACGGTACAGGGTTAATAGCAATTAGAGGGGCAGGCGTGCTCGAGTCGGGAGAGCAGTGCATCATGTTTAAGCCTCATGGTGTATTAATTCAGGTTCATAGGATGATTTCCCACAGTCTGTTTGCCGCTTGCAGTAAGGCTTAAGTAAATAAGGCTGGGACACGAGACATTGTTTGCATTCAGGGTTGCTCCCTAGACTTGAAGGATCTTTGTGACGTCGCAACTGAGTAAGGTACTGGTAGTTGTCTTCACGGAGTGGTGCGGGTTTTGGCAACTCCTTGGTTAGGTCAGCTACAGTTTGACTAGGGAATTTTGTTAGTTCATAGGTAGTGGCCAGAGCTGAATCCAGGAAAATGGAGACCCTTAAAGTTGTGCAATTGAGGGAGGGTTTGAGAGCTAGAAGCCTCCCAATGGGGGGGTGGGAACAAATCTGCATTGTATCAGCGTCTGAGCGAGTCACTAGAGAAGGAAGGCAGGAGTGTTCAGGAATTTTTTGAAGGAACTCGAGGTCAGGCAGAACAGTGAGATCAATCAGGACCAAGAGGCAAGAGAGGACATTGGGCCAATCCCAGAGGAGGAGGAACATTTAAATGTAGGGGATAGCGCATCAGTTATGGGTAGGCAATCTGTTGCTTCAGGGGGTCTAAACAGTCAAGCGTGAGTTCTACTGGGAGTAGGCGTGTGTTTGGCAGCTGCTTCTAGAGCCAGGTTGGAAGCAAAATTACAGAAGTTGGAAGAGCTGCAAGCCATAGAGCGAGAGGAAGAAGCCTTAAGACAGAGGAGGGAGAAGCTTAGGTTGGAGGCAGAGATAGCTGAGGTGGTGGCAGAGGAGAAGGTTTTACAACAATTTGACGAAATAATAGAGAAATAGCTCCCGTCACTAGGATAAGGGAACACATAGACCCTGACATGGACAGGAGTGAACAACCCATGGGCTTAGGTGCAGTAGCGCTTGAAGTTAGCTCAGGTGGGAATAACCAAGGGGACTTAAGTAATAAGGAAATCTTGCAGACATTAATCTCTTGCAGCCTCAAAGGCTTGATGCCCAAGCAGGATATGGCTAAGTTTGATGGAGATTATACAAAGTACTTTAGGTTCATCCGCTCATTCGACGACATATTTAGCAGCCAGCTGACAAATGATAAGGAAAGGCTGAGGTATCTAGATTTATACACACAGGTAGGCCAAATGAGATAGTGGCAGCTTGCCTCCACTTAGATGCTTCAGAGGGCTATAGGCAGGCAAGAAAATTGCTGGAGGAGCGATACGGCAACCTTGAGCAAATAGCCACCGCATACGTGGATAAGGTAATCGAATGGAAGGACATGGGGTGAGAATGCAGAGGACTTTGATGAGTATGCGGTGAGCTAAAAACCTGCAGAAATGCAATTTCGTGCGTCCCTTATGGTGTCGCCGAATTGCAGAACCCAAAAACAATGAGGTTGATCCTGAGCAAATTCCCATCTAGTGTGCGGGACCGATGGTGTAGAGTTGCCGACAAGATAATTAGTGAGAAGAAGCAGACCATACAGTTTGATGATTTAGTTAGTTTCATTGAAGGGGAGGCTAGGGTCTTAAAAAATCCCTTGTTTGGACGCCACCTGTTCGAGAGTGGTAAAAAGGGGCCACCCCCATGGGTTAGGAGAGGGTTTCAGCACCAAGCAAATCACAGGGTTTAACGATGTGCAAGGAAAGTTTCATGTAACAAAATTGGGGAGGCTCCACTTTCATGTTGGCACTGTAAAGAACACATATAATGATGAATGCGACCAAATAGCTAAAAGGGACTGAGGACAAAACTAAACACCATTAAGGAATTGAGGCTTTGTTTTAGTTGTTGAGAAATCGGTCATATCCCAGTATTGCAGGTACAGGAAAAAGGTGCAATGTGTGTAACAAAAAAACCATCCAACTCTGTTGCACCGACACCAGGAAGCAGAAGTGGTGGAACCAGAGAGCGCAAATAGGGCCTTAGTGGTTCAGGGGGAAGGTAACGCTGACAAAATTGCTATGTTCAGAGCAGTTAAGGGGGGTAGTGCTGGCACAGGGATGTCAGTTGTGCCCATAAGGGTTAGGTCAAGGGAAGGAAGGGAGGTTGTGACGAGGGCCTTTTTGGACAATGGAGTTCTACATGCTTTTGTTCAGAGGCATTAATGAGACATTAGGTTGCACTGAGAGGCAAGACGTAAAGGTGAATGTGAAACCATCAATGGAACAGGGGAAATTGCATGTAGCCTAGTCTCAGGATTGTCAGTATTAGACTATGAGGGTAAGAATTGCATTACACTCCCCCCAGTGTTGAGCACCTCCCGCATACCTATCGATGAGTGTGATGTGATCAGGGCCGGAGATCTGGAACGCTGGCCACATCTGCGAGAAATAGATATCCCAGATGTGGATGCCGAGTGGGTTTGTTAATTGGGAACAATGTTCCTCACTTACTTGAAGGCCGAGGGAAGTCATTAACTCAACCCACCTCCATGAGCCACATGCCATACGAACATTATTGGGCTGGGCAGTCTGTGGGCAAAGGACCAAGAGGTGTCAAGAACACATCAATAGGATCCAAGTAACTAGCAGGCGTTTGGAGTTGGACCGCATGCTGGTGGAAGATTATAATAGAGACTTCCCAGGACATGGCATCTCCCAAAAGGGAAATGTCTGCAGAAGATAAGAAATGGCTAGATCTAATTCAAAGGGGGTTAGAACTGTAGAGGGGGGGTTATGAGGTGCCACTGCCTCTGCGCGACAATCTTGGACCCTTGCCAGAAACAAGAGACATTGCATTGCTCCCGTATGCACAGTCTTCGTAAGAAGCTAATGGAAGGATGGTACCTACGCTAAGCAATACAGTGCCTTCATGACCGAGATGCTACAGAAAGGATATGCTGAGCGAGTGACTCGCCCAGCCATGAAAATGTATGGTATATCCCTCATTTTGGTGTGCAACATCCAGACAAGCCAGACAAGGTCCGTGTTGTATTTGACTGTGCGAGCAGGGTGGAGGGCACGTCGTTGAATGACCTAATATTGCAGGGACCCGATATGATGAATTCTTTGCTGGGTGTGTTGGTTAAGTTTAGGGGAGGTCTGTTTGCCTATTCAGGGGATATAAATACAATGTTTTACCAGGTACGGGTACCAGAACATCAGCGGGACTACCTCAGGTTCTTTTGGTGGGAAAATAGTTTTAATGAGGAGCCAACCGAGTTTAGAATGGCTGTACATCTGTTTGGGGCCTGTTCGTCACCCAGCATTGCGAATTTTGTGCTGAAACAGACAGCAAGCGACTTTGGGAATGGGTTCTCCAAGGGAGCACGGGACACCGTTGCTAACAATTTCTATGTAGACGACTGTTTGAGAGCCGAGGATCGTCAAGATGCCTTGTTAAGTAATTTTGTTAGAGGTTAAGGAGCTTTGCGAAAAAGGGGGATTTACATTGACGAAGTTCAGTAGTTATGCTGGAGGTTTTGTCATCCATCCAAGGGAGTGGTACGGTAAGGCATTTCAGGGTTCATAGATGGATCAGGGCCAAATAAGACAAAGGCATTGGGAGTACAGTGGGACTTGGCCACTGATGAATTGGGGTGTCCAGGCAGATCTGGTTTCAGTTCCAAGGACTAAACGCAGCTTGTTGTCAGCCATAGCCTCGATTTACGACCCCCTTGGCATATTGGCACCAGTTTTTAATTGAGGGACGGATAATTGTGCAGGACTTGTGTAGATTGAAGATAGGCTGGGACAGGGGATTGGACTCCAACACCACTGACCGCATCAGGGTGTGGGTGAACAAGTTGAATCAGACCAGAGGGATAAGTGTGCCAAGATGCCTAAAGGTTATTGGGTGGAGTCAGCTACCCTAATACAGCTGCATCTGTTCTCGGATGCGAGCATCATGGCTTTAGGAGTAGTGGCATACTTGCGGGTCACAGATTGGTGGGGAAATGTATCCTGTAGATTCATTATGGAAAGGCAAGGGTAGCGCCCTTGAAGGACGTTTCAGTACCCTGCCTAGAGCTTAGTGCAGCTGTACTAGCCGTAAGACTTGGAACCACAATTCTGGCCATGATAGATTTCAAGGTGGACGAGGTCTATTATTGGACAGATTCAACAACGGTCTTGCGTTATATTCGGAATGATCAAGCTCGGTACCAAACTTTATTATGCGAACAGAGTCTCTATGATAAGGGAAGGAAGTGATCAGAATGAGTGGAGGTACGTTAACTCTGAATGGAACCCGGCAGATGATGCCATCACGCTCCAAGCAGTCTGAAAGGTGGAGAACAGGGCCGGGTTTTTTGCTGAAGGAGGAGTGTTTTTGGCCAGCAGAGCCAGCCCACATGTCCAACAGTGTGGAGGGACTAGAAGTTAGGCGTGAGATAGGTCCCAAAAGGGCGCAAAGTCTGCCAAACAATTAGCTTCAGGGTTGGGTTGGATTGTAGGCAGACAGGGTGGCATAAAATCATCCACCACTACTCAAAGTGGATCCGGCTACTCAGAGCCGTAGGTTGGGTCATATTGTTTACCAGGTATTTAATGTGCAAACATAGGCAGCAGCTTAGCGAACTAAACATGCATTTGTCTACACAAGTTATGAGCTTGGCAGAGACTGTGGTTGTGCAGGTAGCACAGCGAATGACCTTATGAGGTAGAAATAGCAAGTCTTGAGAAGGGCAGCACCATCAGGGTTTCCAGCTCCTTAAGAAAATTTTGAAACCAATCCTGAGAAAATGGGCTATTGTGCGTTGGAGGGAGGTTATCACTGGCGAATATTGCCCAGAGCGAAAGGAATCCAATTATTCTGCCATATAAGGGCCACTTGACTGACATAGTTATCCAGTATATCACGAGCGTTCCAACCATATGGGCATAATGTATGTTCTTGGGTCTAATGAGGGAGAAATTTTGGGTGGTTAAGGGCAATGCAGCGGTGAGGCGCGTGCTAGGGAAATGCATAAAGTGTCGCAGGGTACATGGAAGGTAATTGAACAGCAAATGGCCGATCTACCACCTGATCGCGTGGAGTTCAGGGAAACCACCCTTCTATCGCACTGGGGTGGACCTTTTTGGACCATTCTTCGTGAAAAGGGGCAGAGCGCAGATAAGCACTGGGGAGTTTATATTCACCTGCTTGAACATGAGGGCCATACACTTGGAAGTAGCGTCAAATCTCACATCAGACTCATTCATTAGTGCCTTCAGAAGGTTTTTTGACTCGTCGTGGACATGTTAGGACGATTAGATGCGACTGCGGCACTAATTTTGTGGGATCACGGAAGTTCTAGACTCCAGTTATGAGTTCTTGGGAGTAAAACAAGGTTCGAAATGAGTTGCTCCAGTGTGGGGTGGAATTTGTTTCAATCCCCCGGGCGCCTCACATTTTGGAGGAGCATGGGAGGGGCGATTGATAGGTAATGTGAGGAGGGTCCTGGATGTAGTCTTGGGGACACAGCAATTGGATTATGAGGGATTGTGTACACTCTTTTGTGAGGTGGAAGCAACAGTTAATAGTAGGCCCCTTACCATTGTCACCTCAGACAGTAGAGACCCAGCTCCACTCACACCAAACAAGCTTTAAACATGGGAGAGTCACCCGCAGGGCGCCATGTTGCAACAGGTAGCTACTCGAAGCAGAGATGGAAGCAAGTGCAGCACATGGCTGAGCAGTTCTGGGCACGTTGGAAACGCGAATACCTGTCGGGGTTACAACAGCGACAGAAGTGGTTCAAGGAACGACGAAACGTCAGGGTGGGAGACATAGTCCTTATGGTCAATGAAAGTGTAGCACGCTGCCATTGGCCACTGGCTCGAGTAGTACAGACTAAAGCAGGGAAAGATGGACTGGTTAGGACGGTGACTGTCAGAAGGGAGGGCAAGGATTATGATAGACCACTGTCGAAACTTGTTTTAATTCTGGAGGAAGAGCAGGACCTAGTGGACAATGCTAGGCAATAGGTGTTGAACCCTCTTGCGTCAAGAGGTTTCAAAGGGGGGGGCGGGTGTCGACGCGGGAAATTTGTTTGGGCATCTTCTCTGCGCGACTGTAAACAATATGTCCGCTGCGCGATGAAAAAACAGCTGTTTTTGTGGGTAACGAAAAGTTTGGTAATTGAATTTTGGGCCACTCGATATAAGACATAAGCGTATACTCTTGTCCCATAAAAAAAAAAGGAAAAAAAAAATTTATTTACGAGTGAACAAGTTCCCTTTTGTGGGCACTAAGGGTGATTTTGGACGCTTTCCCTATTTCCTCTCTCTTCATGACGAGCAAGAAAAAGGAACATCGGCTCGGTTTCCCGCCGCCTGGTCAAGTGCGTGGGAGGGAAGCTCGCTTTGTGTTTTAAACTAGAAGCAGACGGATGTGCATGGCCTTGAGGAAATTAAGCGATTTAGGAGGTAAGCATTGCAGTGTACTGAGATTCTATAAACTAAGAGCTAAGAGAGGGTTGTTGCTGATGAATAACAGTTGATAGCTAAATAGAGAAGTGAATATGATGGAAATATAGGCTCGTTTAACAAGTGTCCTAAATAGAGAAGTGAATATGATGGAAATATAGGCTCATTTAACAAGTGTCGTTAGGGGTCATGTGCACAAATTACGATGCCGTTCCCCTTCAGGAATGTAGGCAGTGGACCACGAGGGGATTAAGACGGACGGTCCTTACGGTGGGAAAGCAAACGATTTGGTAAGTAAGAGTATTATTTTTGTTAAGAGATCGCTCATGACATTTTTGGTTCCTCGAAGTGCATGGTAATTAATGCCTAGGTATATTTCTTAAAGATTCTAATGTGCAATTATTGTTATTTTAACCATTGTGATTCACTGAGAAATTGATTCTAATGTGAGTTAAGGGATTTACCTGTCCTAGTGTTAAGGAGTTTTCATTTAACTAAAATGGCAAAATTGTCACCACTGTGAATATTTATGTTTGTTCATTTTTTCAGTGACCGATTGTAATAAAGGAAACTATAAGACAGTCGCGTATCACTCAAACCCACGTTGGGCCGCCCACACTATTGTGTTGGCTGTGTGCCAAATCTTTTTCTGTTTTAGGGTTTGGGGCTAAAGAGAATCCCCCCCCCCCCTCTCTCTCTCTCTCTCTCTCTCTCTCTCTCTCTCTCTCTTGAGCAACTGGGAATCATAGGGTTCGGATTTTTTCATCATCCCAGTTTTAGAAAAAAAGAAAAAGAAAAAAAAAATCGAGTTCTTAATCCCGAGACGAAGAAGACGACGCCAGAATCGGAGCAGAAATAGAAAGAACGAAAAATGTCCAGACGAAAGATAAGGATTTTCCTTGATGTCAGGATCGACTCGGGCTTCCTGTCATCATTCTTTACTTTCTCTCTCAGCCTCTTCCTTATTTGCCTATTCTCCTCCTCTTACCTCAACATGTTTAAGTTTTTATTTTTAGTTTTTTATTGTCTCCTCCAGAAATCAATAAATGGCAACTGTTAACATTCCACTTAATACTTTTTTTTTTTTTTGGTCATTTAGCTCCTCTTACCAATTCTCTTTGACCTGAAAGACGACTGACTTTTGAAATGACGAAGTTGATGATGATGATGCTCTACTTTGCTTGCTTTGAAGTGCCTGCTGCTTTTGGTTTTAGGTTTTTGAGGGCTGCTTTTTGCCCCCTCTTTTTTTTCAGGGTACCGATGGTGAAGCAAAACGCTCTGTCACTTGTTTACTTACCTTTGTATATAAATATATATATATATATTATATATATATATTATATATATATATGTATATATATATATATATATATATATATATATATATATATATATATATATATATAATACATATTGTGTGTGTGTGTGTGTGAGTGTATGGTATTGCCTTCATCTGTCTGTGCCATTCATTGGAAAGAAGTAATAACAGAAGGTAATGGGAAATACAGAATGAAAAGATCGGTAATCAGAGAGAGAGAGAGAGAGAGAGAGAGAGAGAGAGAGAGAGAGAGTGTGTGTGTGTCTTTTACCTATCAATCCAAACTGCTCCCCAACTCCCCCGCCCCCCTCCCCCATCTCTCCTCTCTTTCTCTGTTACGCAGACACACGTTATGTAAGGTCAATTACAGAGCTAATCACCACCCTCCCCATTAAATAAATTACACAAATGTGAAGCAATTAATGTCGTATCACCTCCCAGGATTCTGTAGAAGTTTTCTCTACAGTGAAACTCAAGTATGCCGCAGATATGTGACTACGTATGACGCCGTCATTCATACAATGGCGCTGTGAACCATTCAGATGATTTTATGGCTTCGTTCAGGAATTTCTTTTTTCCAACAGCAAATTTAAACATTCTTTTGACATTCGAATATTCAAAGACCTTTTTGGATGATTTTTTGCGTCTTTTTTTTGGTGGGGGGAGGGGTGGGGAGGAGGTATTTTGACGGATGATAGTAATACATACATTTGTTTTTGAAAATTGGAGTTTGCAATAGGAATTATTGCTTTGTTTTTTTGATTTTATTTAATTTTATTTCTTTGCAGACAATATTAAAAAGTCGTAGAAGAAAGTAATTCAGATACTTTTTACTGTTCATAAAAGAAACTTCATTTTAATATATGGTGATGGAGAGTATTAGGGACCCTCAAAATATGAATATATTTATACAATATACTAAGGCGTATATTTTTCTAGCAGAAGAATTCAACAGAACGCTGAAATTCAAATATGCGAATTGTTCTCTGTGGACGTCAAAATACCCATGTTTTTCTGAGCTATTTTATGATAACACACAATGCGTAATTATTTTGTCCGTTTATACACACACACAGATACACACACACACACACACACTCACACACACACACACACACACACATATATATATATATAATATATATCTATTATATAATAGTATTAATATATCTTATAATTACAGACTGTTGTACGGAAGCTAATGAAGAAATATATGAGAAGAAAAGGAGGAAGAGCTAGAAGAAAAAATAAGGAAAACTGGAACTGAACTGACTTGTCAGAAACCTAATGAAGGTAAGGGACAAGAATTGAGGAACAACTGAAAGAAAATTGAAAAATAAAAACTTGGTTGAACGAGGTAAGGAAATTGATAATTGCAGGAAGGAGAAGAAAGAGAAAAGAAAACCAAGATGTAGAGCTCCATTTCTGTCTGTCAGGAATTCATCGAGAGACAAGAGAATCAATCTATCGGCCTTGTCAGATATTCTTTGTACCACAAGAGATGTCGGGTTTAATGCTTTACTTGAAGTAGATTTCCGTGGGAAAGATAAAGGAACAAAATGAAATTCCCATTGTTAGAATGCAGGTAAATACAGTGAAAGACATGAGATGTGTATAGGCCTAAATTATGTTCCATTTCACATAAAGGTTAATCTCCTCTGCCCAAAATAAACATATTTTTCAGTAATAAAAAAACATTAAAAATTTTTATTGAAAATTGAAATTTACATCCTCTTATAAAATAAAAATAAAAAATGTCCGTATCAGTAGTATGGATATCAATCGTATTTTAAAACGTAACAGAAAAAGAAAAGCTCCCTAACCCCTTCCGGAATAACTCTGTGATCGCTCGGTAAAATATCATGAGAATTCATGCATTCCAGATGCACACACTCACTCTATATATATATATATATATATATATGATATGATATATATATATATATATATCTATATATATATATATATATATATATATATATATATATATATATATATATATATATATATTGTACTCCCTTTTTTGAATGAAGATATACTGGATAATATTAGATTTTATTTCCAGCTGAAGTGAGAACTGCCATCAATCCCTTGTTGCGAGAATGATTAGTTTTTAATAAAATCAGTTTTTTATCATTATATCAGCACATCAGAAACGACACTTTCTTACAATAATTCTACTAATACCGCCACTATGTTTAGTAGTCATCGCTTCTAATGTTTATACTTTTAGTAATATCAACCATGAATCCTTATAGACACACTTGAAAGACTTTTGTAATGTTTCATTGCGTATTTGAACTGCAATTTTCGAAGTCTCGTTAACAGTTCGTCGAATTTAACCGTTCAACAATTGTTGTGCATTGCAATGGTGCAATGGGACATTCAAGCTCTAATGTGCAATTTTGGATTGGGAAACAATTAGGTCGTACTTTCGCGAATTCCCGGAAGTAACAGCTTTGCATTAATTTCAGAACTGGTAACTAAATGGCCGTTTTATAGGAAAGTGCTGTTCAAATGTTTTCAATAATATATCCAACCCATTGCATTAACAAAGGTTAAATGTAACGTTTAAAGTGTTGATCTCCAAGTTACGTTGGTAGTCGCTGGGTAGTCCTTCAAGAGTCCAACTTAGGTCACTCACAAGTCCCTCAATGGTCGGATAACAGCCCCTTAAAAGTAAAAAAAGTCAACCGAAAGCCCCTCGAAGTTCCTCGACGGTCATACAAAAGGATCTCCCAAAGTCCCGCAAGAAAGTCCCTCGACAGTCATTCACAGAAATGAAAGTCCATTCGAGTAGATACATAGTAAGTTACTGTAAATGTCAGGTCACAGACGGAAGGAGACTTAATATTCACTAGTCCTAAGTGGAGAGAGAGAGAGAGAGAGAGAGAGAGAGAGAGAGAGAGAGAGAGAGAGAGAGAGCAAGTTATAAATAGAATTACACTCAGCATTCAACCAACGTGATAGTTATTATGTCATAATGGATCACAGTCACAGCTCGGCATGAGAGTCACGCTCTGATGGCATTTGATTCTCCTCTCCCTCTGAATGCATTGCAGGAAAAACGTTGTTGCCCCTTGGAAAAGCAATAAAGAGTCATCATCGAGAGAAGTACAAGGCGATTGCATCAATCCTGCCGGGGATTTCCTTTAAAAAACGCGACAACAAAACGTTCATGAAATCTCCCATAATCAAGTCAAATAATAGTTACCTTTCAAATGGAAACTGTTTAATTGTCGTTATGTAATTATTAACCTATATTCAGGAAGTAGTATTTATTCCAAAATCGAGGCGAGAAGTTCCAGGTACTTGATTATATGTTTCTAGATTTCGCGTAAATATGGACATTCTTAAGCCAAGATCTCTCTACCTACGAGAAACTGTCGTGGGTTGAAGGTGATGCTTGGAACGGCGAACTGCAACTCTATGATAAAGCAAATTTTATGTAGATAAGAGTATGATTTTCACCCTAACGAGCGATATTCAAGTCATGAAGAGGCTAACCACCAATGATCTGTATAGCAACCATCGTGGCGACCAGAAGGAACCAATCAGGTTGCAGTTCGTGACTGTACGTCTGCCAAACGCCTCTAGTTAAGTTGGTTACCAATGCAGCATTTATTGCAATTTATTTCACGCCGGAGGACTGAAAATATTACGCAATTTTGTGCGATTTTCATTCGTTTACTGAAGGTTGAATTTCCCCGTCTAGTGTACGATAGTGTGAAGTGTTGCTTTGGTTAAGGGTAATGAAGCGAATGAGTAAATGCCAAAATTAACGCTCATGTAAATTATTTATGAGTTCTTTCTATGAAACCAATGTTTCTGCTGAAATGCTGATCGTCATTCATCAAGTTGGAGAGTCTTGTGAAGTGATACATGGGGGTGAACTCGATGATTGTGTAACAGAAGGTAAAAGATAGTAGTATATATTGCCTAGAATGAATGTGAAAAAGTATTGTTCTTGATAAACTTGAAGTTGGGGAGGGACTCGGCGTTGGGAAGTTTTTATGTTTAACGAACGTCCTGGACTAGAAAATTTTGATCAAAGGTATACACAGAGCGGTATCCACATTCTCTTATGATAGGCAGTTGTTGAAACCAGCATTATCTTATTCCTGCTGCTTTGTGAGGACAGAGAAGCCGAATGATGCATAAATGAAAGGAAGTGATACAGAAATATGGTTTATATTTTTATTTGGATGGTTTCCAGTTGCCAGAATGATCTATACCCAACTGCCCGAAAATAAAAGCCTCAGAAGTATTTCCCACTTGTGAAGGCTTCAGTCCTCGTTGCCCTTAGTCAGTACTCGGAAGACCTTCAGGGGGAGGGCTGCCCCATGACTCATTAGGATGACCTGTAGAAGTACGTTTGTTTGTTTGTTTGTATGGTGTTTTTACTTTGCATGGGACCATGTGTTATTCAGCAACGGGACCAACGGCTTTACGTGACTTCCGACCATGTCTAGAGTGAACTTCTACCACCAGAAATACAAATCTCTCACACCTCAATGGAATGTCCGAGAATCGAACTTGCGGCCACCGAGGTAGCAAGCCAGCACCATACCGACCAGGCCACTGAGGCGCTTGTAGAAGTACATGGCCTCCTAAGGAAGGACTCGAGACTTTTATGAAGGGTGAGGACTGATGTACTGTTGAAAGATAGACCGAAGGACGAGGCAAGGTGAGGATGGTAGTCATGGGAAGACAACCATCGCTTCTCTGGTTGTTGTTGGTGAGTGTTCCGATAATGATTTCTGCAATAGGTCTAAGGTGGCATCACCTGAACCCCATTGTAGTGTTATATTTTCAGGTGTTAATATATTGCTTGTTCTTTTGTTATTCATTCATTGACTAGTTCGTTTGTTGTTCGTTCATTGTTTTACTTTAATTATTCACATAAGACATAAAGGCGTCTTTCTCTAACATTTATTAATTTTTATTTTACGCGTGACTGAAGCATATGTATACTATTTAGCTTTTTGATGCATTTCCCACTGACTAGTTATTAGTGAGGCATAATTCCACTGCGTGTTCGAATGTTCATGTTTTACGTATGTTTGAGTTTAAAAACTGAAAATAAATATGAATTTTATCCTTATTTTTTTAAAAACAAAATGTACAAATTGCTTTAAATTTGTAAACAGCTCAGATCAAAAAAAGGATACGATCATATTTTCAAAAATGTTTTGGACAGGATATTCTGTCTTTATGCCGAAAGAAGTTTAGTTTCCCCAAGTTTAAAATTTGGTTAAGCGGATTACGAGAACTTGAATCTTGCAAACTTTAAAAGTTTATCTTATAAAATGCTTTTAGTTGACAGCGAAGGTTCCCTTTAATGATGGGTTGTCTTTGATGTAATATATAATTTTAGTATCAGTACCTATGAGTGTCCCATAATATAAATACACGACTACAGATTTTCATGATAATATATACTTCCTGGGTTGAGTCAAGGCAGCATCAACATCAAACTTTTTGTGGTCATCATTAAGTGTCATAAGTAAATCTAATAAATCTTTGCTAATTCACTAAACTATGTATGCACGTAAGGGCACCCCGAGATGTATATATATGAAAAGTTACACGCAATTTTATCAGCAGTATTTTCATTTTTGCCTCGCTCGCTGATCGGGTTGTGGGATTTAGGTAAATAATAGATTATGTTGTTTTTCGTGGATTCTGAGAGCGCTGGCCTTTTTGCCAGCACGGGCTTTGTTCTCCTTGAGCAGCCTTGTAACCAAAGTACAGAATAGGGTAACACTTACAAGCAAATGAAGATCGTTAACGCTGTGAAGCCACTTGAGTATTGGAACCTGAACGCTGAATTAATGAAAGGCTGCAAGGACGAATCATCTGAGGATTCGGTTGAGTCCTTCCTGATTAAACCCTTGTCTGCCAACCGCTGGGGCGTGAGTGAACACCTTTCCTTCGGAGGAGAGGTTTATCCGGATTATTCTGATACTCCCTTAGGACTAAAACGGATATTATTGGCTCGGTGAAATCGTGAAAAGCTGCTTGTTTTTCTGATCCCCTATATAGTAACAGCTTTTGTATTTTCAAGAGCTGGTGGTATATGATTTATTATTTAACGTTGTCCCCAGAATATCATGTACGTCGTTGGGCTTTGTAAATAGTAGTAACCCCCATTATGGTCTTTGCTCTCTTTTGGTTGTTGCCCCCAGGGGCAGTTTGGATTACTGAATAGATGCAGGGCTCATTTGTCTTTCTTTTTTTAAGTTTGGTCACATTTCGTTTCCTTCGTTTCTCACTTGTGTGCCTGATTAATAGGCGACATAGGCCTATTCTTTGCGATATTTTCTTCTGATTTTCTTTCGTCTTTTTTTTTTGGTGTAATTATACATGTTTATGAGTCCATATTTACCATTCGTGATACAGTCTGAATTGTCATCACCCTGGGAGGCACAAACCCGCGACATCTGCTCTGAGCGGCATGCACGATGCTAGCCACCACGCTTGCGGACCAGTAAATTATATGATAATGAAGGCAGGAGAAGAAACTGCTGAAGGAAGTCTAAATATTTAATGAAAAAGAGAAGTGCAATGAAATAAATAAATGGACTTAAATGGGAAGACATGAGGTGTCTACTCAATGTCCGAAATAGACAGGAAAACATACCCATGTTCTAAAGCCTTGGACGTGAGGGCAGATTGTCCTAATTCCGGAATTGTCGGAACTGGTCGAGCAGTCTGTGGTGAAAGGTCATCATTCCCCGTATTACGATTTGAAATTGGTAGCCAACCAACCATGAACATATAAAACAGAAAATCATTTTTGTCACAAAAATTAACAAACATGCCTTCATGGTTCCTAGCAACAGTTTTGCTCTCATTGAGACATTCAGCCTCGTTTCGGATATGTTTTGTGCCCCTGAACCTAACTACTATTTGGTTTAAAACTGAAACAAAAATTTGAATAATTCTTTGCATTTTCGATATTAAAATATTGGTGCCATTTTTTATAAAAGAATTACGCAAAGCTTTGGAATTAACTTTACTGCAACAGCGACAAAAATTCTCGGCATTTGAAAAGCGCTTCCATCATTATTCACGATGATATTGTTGGGGAGGGTTCCATGAAAATTGTTTAATAATGAATATAGACAATTTTGTAATTGCAATGAGTGTTTGTGTTTGAATCGTGCTTCTACGTCCTTTCGTCTTTCAATGGAGAGTCGTAGATCTGAGTTCGGTGGACACTTGTGGGGTCACAACGCCAGGGGCTTCCTCAATAATTCCTGACCTTTGTTCTCCTTCAGATGTAGAGCCGTTCTTCGTCTCAAGCCTCCTCCTCCTCCTCCTCCTCCTCCTCCTCCTCCTCCTCCTCCTCCTCCTCTCCTCCTCCTCCTCCTCCTCCTCCTCCTCCTCCTCCTCTTGAGAACAAGGGTCACTCGAACATTTTGGATTGACCCCCATAAGTCGATGTGTATATACTCTTACATTCATTTAATGTTACCTCACAAAAGCCAGACACCTTAACCTTCATAACACGTATTAAACAACTGAATACTCTAAAGGCAACAGTGATCCCTTAACCCATTCCTAGTATTGCAGAAAATCAGGACTAAGTTCATCAAACACGGTGTGAGGTAATCTTGTAAGTAATTAAATTAATCAAAGGCATCACTCCATCAACAACTTTAAAGTCTAAGTATTTCCTGGCTTCAGAAGTCTAAGTACTTCCCTGGTTCTAAGTCACTTCAAGTTAATTGAAGGAAAGCAAATCAATTACACCACTATGTCTCTACCTATCATCAATATAATCAAATGCAAATATACTGGTATAAAAATAAAAACCACTTAATTTTAATATTTTAAAATATATACAAAAATTTATTATTAGATTCAAAATTTATAATTGTGAAATTCACAAATATCAGGGAAGATTACTGTTACTTGAAAACAAAGTAAAGTTTAATTAATTCTTGAATCAAATTAAGTAAAATTAAATCAAAATTAATTTATCACAAAATTCAAGAAAATTAATTCAATCTAAATTCAAAAGTGTTAGGCAATAATTGAAAATTTGAAATTAATTACAATGTTAAATTTAAATTAAATGTGCAATGATTACGCAATGAAAACAAATATCTAAGTCAATTAAATTGTGAATGCAAATGAAAATATAAAATAAAAATGGCCACACTTCAATAAGAAAATGAACACGTGCACAAACAGTGGAACAAACACACACAAAAAAATCAGCAATGTGTAAAAGTGTAAATCTTTTTCACTCAAAACATTATAACCATCAGTTTTTACCAAACCTTCATAACCACCTATTATTAGTTATCAGTTAACCAAACCATCATAACCATTAAATATTAGTTATTAGTTAATCACTGTTCCTAACAATTATTAGTTATTAGTTAACCACAGTTCCTATCCGTTATTAGTTGCAACTAATAAAAATACAACACACTTTACCTTGGTATCAATTTCTTTCTTTCTCTGCTGCAGGCTTGAATCACACTTTCACAAAAACCAGGCGCCGTTACGAAACAATGTTTGTTCAGATTCCACCAACGAAACTAAATAACACTAAATAAACTCTAAGAAATATCAAATATTGAAATTCTAAGTTACAAGTGACCAGTTTACGTTACGTTAATATAATCTCAAGGATGTCGAGAGAGAGAGAGAGAGAGAGATCTAACCGCCTCGAGGTTCTATGATATAATTAAATCTCTCCTTTCCTTTACGGAAGCTTGACAGGGCAGATGACAAAAAACGTTCTTGGCACAAATGCTTCAGTAGCTTCGAAAATCTGACGGCAACTTTATAAAGAAATGTGCAAATCTCCACGTGGCTTTGATCAAAGACATACACGTTCAAGACAGTCTATTAAAAAAAGATGTACTCTACTCGATCGAACGGAGGCTGCGCGACAATTAAGATTGACATGTTTTGATAACAATGCAGAGTCGATTCTAATGCTATCACATGCGTTGACAGATTTAGGAAAGCAAACGGATCACGCAGACCCTCTAATCTTACAGTGTTGACATAAAAGTTAAACATTCGTAGTTTCGAACAGACAGAAAAACTCTCTCTTTTTTACATTCTACGTTAATATATATATATATATTCTTTTGCAATATGTAATGCGAAATCTGAACACACATTTAAAACATCCTATTTCTAAGCTATCTAGAAATCTGAAAAAGTAATAACAGAAGGGGAAATATGCATTTTGAAAGTAGCAATATATAGTATATATGTATATATATATATATATATATATATATATATATATATATATATATATATATATAGATATATATATATATATATATATATATATATGTATATATATATATATATATATATATATATATATATATGTATAATATATATATATATATGTGTGTGTGTGTGTGGTGTGTGTATGTGTGTGTGTGTTAGGGGCACACACACTGTCATTTACGTTTGTCTATCTGATAACGATAGAGATCATCGGGAAAGGTTATTTCTGTCATTAGCATAAATTGAATAAAAAAAATAACTCATTTGCATACTTGATGCGAAGCGTTTGGTCGGATTAGCTTTTGGAAAGTGTCTGGAGTCTTGACATTGTAGACTACACAGGGAAATTTATGTTGTTTATTTTCGTTTTGGAGTTTTTTTTTCAGAAAGTAATTAAATTATTAATTTTTATTTTTTATTTTTTCATGTTTGTCTCCAATTGATATTCTCATTTTCCGGGTGTATTTTTATTTTCCATTATGATGGACAGGTATATATATATATATATATATATATATATATATATATATATATATATATATATATATATATATATATATATATATTATATGTATAGAAAGAGAGAGAGAGAGAGAGTTTTTATTGTATTCTTCAGTAGTGTGTCTGAGATAATTATCTTTATGGCGTCGTAATTTCCTGACCTTTCCTAAACATACTTTCTTGTTTTTGACTTTTATTCTGACGGATATGAGAAACATCTCATTTCCATTTTGTTCCCTTTCTCTCTCTTTCTCTATTGGTTATTTATTGCTCCATTTTAACTTAGAATGGTTTTTATTGCAATAATATCATCATCGTCATATATATTCTGTTTCGTGGGATCCTGTGATTCTGTACAGCCATTATATGTACCTTCCTATGTCATTGTAACAAGTATCTTTCTCGTATATATATTTTTTCGACTCTAAGGGTCCTTCGTGTGTACACATGAATTATTATTGGAGGAATGTGGGTTTGCCAAATCTGTATTGTTGGTGTTGACTGGAATTTATACAAGGAAATTGGATGAGGGTGTGAATCGTACACACGGATATATTTTGTTCATGCCAAAAGAGATGAGCAACTGGAAAGGACCACTAGCTTTTGTTACTGTTGTATTTCTATGTTATTTCAGGTCTTAATTTGAACACGTAGGCCTGGGTGGATTAGTGTTAATCGTCATGATTCACTTGTCATTTCTATACTTCGCATTTTTCCCATGTTGTTCCGTAATTTTTTTCATACATTTTTTCTGTGATGTTCCGTATTTTTTTCATACAGTATATTTTTCGTTCAAATATATTAATTTATTGTTTGCTGATGATCCATTTAATTGTTGTTTTTTTATGAAAATCACATATTTTCCTATTCCAAACGGATATATACACCAAGGATCTCTTTCAGTACCCCAACATCCTCTCGAAATGATGTTTCATTGAAAGCAAAGCTCTCGTGTGCGAATAGGAATCACCGGATTAGTCTATCTACAAAAACGAGAACACTCCCGCAACTATAATGTCAACAGTTATTTATATTTCTCTTTTTGATAACGATGCAGATCTCTGCTACAAAGGGGGAGTCCTGTCCATTTGCCTCCGTAAAAGAGAGAGAGAGAGAGAGGAGATAGAGAGAGGAGAGGAGAAGACGAGAGAGAGAGAGAGAAGAGAGAGAGAGAGAGACTGTTTCCAATACGTGAAAAAGATTAGTGTTTTCTTTACATCCGGTGGCCAGTTTCACGTGACTCTTTCTTTTGGCATTTAAGGATTTAATGAGCAATGAATTCATCTGTTTATCTTGTCAAATAGTATGTCAAGTTTGTTTATATATATATATATATATATATATATATATATATATATATATATATATATATATGCGCGTATGTATTTACGTACATTTGTGTGTTCATATTAGGTTTGGACGTTACATAAACCATTGTCATTTTTCCGTTGATAAGCTTTACTAATCCAAGTTATAAGAACTCGTGCAACTTTCAAAGGTCAACATTAATTAGCAAATTCCTTTATCTTTCCATTTTTCACTGAAAATAAATTGTCGTCGTTGTATTGCTGAATTCCCCCAACTAATGTTTTATCTCGATATATTTTATCGCGTCCATATTGCTTTTGTTTGTCACTCGGGGAATAAAGTTAATTTCCCTTAGTATTTATTTTGTTCCATTCTCGGGGACGAATGATGGAGAGAGAGATAGATAGATAGATAGGGCTTATGTTTTTCATTACACAGCTGCGATCTGCAACGGCATATTTCCTTTTGATCTGGCAATGGCAAAAAGTATTTTCGTTTTAAATGGGAGAGTTTGTCTGGCTGATATATATATAATATATATATATATATAGTATATATATATATATATATATATATATATATATATATATATTGTAATAGTACTGAGACTTTATGGACACCTTGTATATATATAAAATATATATATATAATATATCTATATATAATATATATATATATATATTATATATATATATATATATATATATATTAATATATACACACATTCATACGTATGTGTATATTTGTATGCAGACGTTTTGATGAATATGCTTTTGTTTATATTTGAATTGCATTGAAAAGCCAAGTATCATAAATTATTACATTCTTTTTGTAATTTTTGTGTTTGTTGCGATGAACAAAAGCGCTAAAGTATTTGATATAAAAAGTAGATATAAAAGATATAAAATAAAAATTTCTAAAATTGATGTTAAATGATGGATAAAAAACTAATAACCCAAAATGCGTAAGTTCTGATAATGAAAAATTCCTTGTGACACGAGATGAAAACATTGAACACAAAAATCATCTTCCCTTTTCCGTCATAAAATCCGCTTCCGAGTCATTTATAAAACCGACAAGGAACCTCCTAAAGAAGAAGAAGAATAAGAAGAAGAAGAGGAGGAGGTCTCTCTATTGCAAAGACAATATTTTGAAAATAAGGTCGGAAGAAGGTCGAGTCACAGAACTTCTTCTTTTCTCATATTATTTTTCCACAATCCTCCTGTCGCCTTTCACGCTGGATTTGACTTTCATGGAAAATGGGATTGCCTTAAAAGCAAGAGTAGACGATTCCATTTTTTATATACATTATTAATGACTGGGCTTTGTGAGGATTTAAGAACTTATTCTTGTCCATTAGGAGAATTTTTATGTTAGTCACTGTCTCAGCTGAGGTTTCTTCTCTCTTTTTTTTTAAACAATTTGTGCTTATATTTTACTTTTAACTTTTAAGTAATTCTTCCATTTTGTCTCGGCTGTTTCATTTTTCACGGTTGTGGCTATAATATATTATATATTATTTACATATTAATAGTCTATATATGATAATATATATTATAATATTATATATATATAAATTATATATATATATATATATATTATAAATCTAAATCTCTGGTTTAAAAGCTAAGGGCTCTATTTCGGTGGACTGACTCCAACCTTATTAAGTAGTGAATGACAGAAAAAGTTACATTGGCGAAATTTATGTACTAAATATTGTATATATAAATATATATATATATTATATATATATATATATATGTGTGTGTGTGTGTGTGTGTGTGTGTGTGTGTGTGTGTGTGTGTATATATTATTATATAGTCCTTAGATATAGATAGATAGGTTGGTTGGGTGATGGTGTGTCTATGTAAGAGGTTTCCTATCCATTTGTGTGTAGCGGATTATTTACTCACAGAGAGACAGGTAAAAAGCTTCGCGTAAGACCTTCAGCTTCAGCGTCACTTCTGCATTTACGCAGGAGACTGTTCATCACACATTTCCCTGAGCACATATTTTATGTTTTTTTTTTTTTTTTTTTTTTCTCCCTCTACTGAATACTGGCATATCGTAATATGCCTGTTTTTTTTAGTCTATTTTTTTTTTTTTTTTTTGTTTTTTTTTTTTTTTTTTGCCCACTATCATTTTGAATCATCACCTCGATTATCCCCAATTCTCGTTGACGGCCTTTGTACATTTCAAAAGCTAGAAAACAATGCTTAAATAACATAAAGACAAGTGTCAAAAATATAATTTTGCTAATTATTTAAATATGTTGTAAGCAGACAAGCATTTTGGGCCTATTAGATTTAATGGAAGGTATAAAGTCTCTCTCTCTCTCGTCTCTCTCTCTCTCTCTCTCTCTCGTCGTGATATATCAATAAAGTTATTTTTGCGGAACCATCTTTTACTTTTTCCATTTCTTTTCTCTTCTTTCGACCCGTGATTTATGGCCTTTGAAGGATTATATTCCGATTCATTTCTCTCTCTCTCTCTCTCTGTCTCTCTCTCTCTCTCTCTCTATGGGTGGTTAATGAAGAATTCATGACGGGAAGATGACTGCCCTGCAATTACTGAAAGTTTGAGGCATGGTTCCCGTTTTCTCTCTCTCTCTCTCTCTCTCTCTCTCTCTCTCTCTCTCTCTCTCTCTCTCTCTCTCTTTCGAATCTTGGCTAAACATTTTTGGTGTGGCGTTGTAGGCCTCACCTCCTTATCTCAGGAAGACTCTCACCACAGAATACTGGACTAATAATTATTATCATTCTTTCTCAGCGCTAAAGTAATTATTTCCCTCGAAGACCAAAGAACAAACACGAGAATTATGATTTAGTGAAAGATGAGAAGAATTTCGGGTATACATACTGTGGAAGGTCGTGCGTTTGTGCCGACGAATGAACTTGAGATTTTGGGCGAAATTCTATAATAATCATTTATCTTTATTTATTTTTTATTTTTTTTTTATTCTTCATTGGAACTAAATGCGGAAAAGAAGCAATACTTTAAAGCGATTGAGGTTTTCAGACCATAAAAGAGATGGAATATACGATTTGTGAGAATGTAGTATGCATAAACAGAGCAAGTTCTCATAAGTGTGCATTGAAAATACATATATCGAAATGCATACATAATACAGGCAGCATACTTGAAGCTCAAACCATGAAGTCTAAATTGAGCTTGATGGAAGAATAATCGAAAGGGACGAAGCCAATGAATGGTCCTAATTTGAAGACACCGGAGGAATTCGGCAGAAGGCAATTCGTACAATTGCTTGGGAAATTTTTCCTCAATCTAGAATCATCAATCTCCGGGAGCGGCGAAATACCTCAATACCAAAAGGATTAAAAAGACCAGGGAATGTTGCAATTGATAAAGGTCCTAACAGTTAAGACTTTTGCACTACTTGATGACGTGCAAGGATAGGTTGTTAACCTCAGATTTTTTTCATGCCATTAGGAGACGTTGGTTGTACCCATATGCATGTTATAATACTATACATTTCATCAGTATCACTTCTGTCATTATTTTTTTCAAAGTCTGGATATGCGACGTTCTGCTTCTCAGTTGGCCCTTCCCAAACACCTGCGTCTTGGTAAATATTCCGATATTCAAACACTTAACCTCAGCCTTGTCTCAACCTCCATTGTTCTTCCCGCCATCAATCCGTTTCTCGCCTGTTTGACTCTCACTGAAAATCCTATCATGTCCTTCCCCTCAATTGCTCTCAGTTTATCATCAATAGACAGACATATGAATCCTCAAGCTTATACTTTGACTCCTTCCACTCTTTTATTTCATTCAGATCTGCATTTCCTCTGTCCTGGAAAGTCCACTTTTGATGTGAGATCCGATTGTTTATGAAACTAGTGTAGTAAACTTTATCTTCAACATTTGCTCAGTTTTATCTCCAGGCTCTGGAACAAATTAGTGACGTAGATTGATAGATAGGTGGATAAATATATAGATAGATAGATCCTTTCCTATTCCCCAGTATTATATAGATAGATATAGCTAAGCAGAATCTTAACCCCGACCATATTCCAATTAGCTTGTTTCTCCCATCACCCAGTGGAAGTCAGCCCAGCTGGCGTTCTCTCACAAGTTGATCATTAACCACGAATTGGCATCTCGATACAATTTCAATCCCCGACGCCCACCTGGAAATGATTGAACTAATAAGGCGGTTAATGAAAGATAATAATACAATAATGCCTCTCTGGTCTGTGGCAGAAAGTCGAAGAAATACTTTAGAAATGATGGAACCTTTCGTTGAAATTGTGGGAATTTCACTGGAGTTTTGAGATGATGTTTCATTTCAGTTGTGACGTCATTCATTGACATTATGAGATGGTTCCCTGAAACTTAGTTATTTCCTTAACATTAGGTATTTGGTTTTTCATGTTATGAGATATTGCAACTAAAATTTTAAACATTATATTAAAATTGATTCATTTCTTTAAAATTTAGAGGCATTGCCTTTAAAATGAGAGGTATTTCACTGTTGTTTCTTCCTTTTTCTGTTTATTTTTTCATTTTCTCTGTTGTCACGTTAGGAATTCGCCTCCTGCTTTTGTGTTTCCTGACGCCTAACCTTCCTTTATTTTTCCTCTCTTTGGGTTTCTTGTCTCTGAGGATATTAATAAAGTGCATTAGGATGCCCGTCCTGTCGTCCTCTGTTCCTGAAGAAATCTAAACTTGCAGTGAAGTGAAAGATTTGCATCAACTCTTTACATAACCGAACGATGAAGTAGAATCCTGGATTGGAAGATTATTGTGTCGCCTGATGTGATGGAAGAGCAAGAAGAATAATTATTCGAATCCATCCATCCTCCATCAAGGCAGGAGGGAGCTGGTGGTATCTACCAGCTCAAGTTAATTGACATATCATTAATTAATCCGTCCTTAATTAAACCACTTCCTGCACAGGTGCGCTGATTCATATTGTTTATAATTATGGCTTCATTAGTCATATGTTAATTTGTGTGGATATTTTCGAGAATGGATGAATACGGACGAATGTAATGAATGTTACATAAATTGCGAAACTAGTTTTTTAATCACTGTGAACATATATAAGTTTTCCTAAGTATGATTTCCCGCTAATTACCTTGACCTATTACGGATGCCTGTGTACGTTAACTATGTACGTCTATGGAGATTAGTATATATATAATATTGTAGTTATCTATATAGTTATATTATAGTATATATATATACACACACACATATATATATATATATATATATGTATAGTATGTATATATATATATATATATATATATATATATATATATATATTTATATTATATGCAATAGGCTACAATTGACGCCTCTCACTGACTAATTGAAGAAATGACGCCCAAAACAACACTTGAAGAAAAAGATCTTTTAATAAATTCTCAAGAGATTAAATGCTTCCCTTTCTCCTCCCCACAATTGCCCAATACCCGCCCAGGGTAAGTAAGGACCTGCCACAGTAACTCTACGATCTACCCAATAACACAAATGGGCAAGGAAGGACTGTAAACACCCCCGCTAATGGAAGGTGGGCCAATATAGCTCTGGCCCTTTCTGGCCATCGCTTCGACGGCCTCTCTCCCAGACTCTATGGGACAATAGAGGACGACCAAGGGCGCTCCATGGCCGCCGGTAAACACTGAGCTACGCCGTTATCCAGGGGCGTGAGTGTGACTAGAGCTGAGTTTTGCAATAACTCATAAGGTATATTTTGTGTCTGTTGCATCTTGGCTGTAACTGTTCGGTATCTGTGAAATGAAGATGCCATATCGTCGGGTATTGTCATTGTGTGTTTTTATTGGTCCAACTTTTTAATTCTTTTTCCTATACTTTTCCTTGGTTTTGCCAAGAGGTATTTCAGGATAGAGTAAATTTATTGCCAAGATCTACAGTTTATGCTTGATAGAGGTTTATACTTGGTAGAATATGTGTATAATGAGTTTAAGGATGGTGTGTGGATATTCACTTATATTTTAAGGAATTTATTAAGAAAATAATAGCAACATTATGGCGAATTATACAGGATTTTGGCTTCTTGTGGTAACTGTGGTTGTCTGAGGAAGGTGAAGAAACTTTTAGAAAGCGATCGTCCAGGAATAAAAAATAAATAAATAAATAATAAATAAGTATTTTTATAAGCATCCGATCTCACTGAGTGTAAATTTTCTGAAAGTAGTATTTCCATCCCATTCCATCGCGATGTAGCACTCCCCCCCCCCCCCCCCCTCCCCCCCCCCCCCCCCCTGCGGTCTAACCACCGTCAAAACTTCCGCAGTTCCCCAACTTCGCTACCTCTGAGAGGTCCTCGGCGAAAACCTCCGGCCGATTTTGCCGGCAATTCGTCCTGTATGTAAACGGTTAAATTCCCGCGGCCAGTTCCTCAAGCAGCCGATTCTCTCTCTCTCTTCTTCTCTCTCTCTCTCTCTCTCTCTCTCGCTGCCGAGTCTTTCAGATCCACGTTTTCTCAAGTTTTCTTCTCTGTCCTCCTCCTCCTCCTCCTCCTCAGGTCTTTGTCTCTGTTTCTAGAAACGGGAGATTTTTTAATCTGTTTGGATGTTCGTTTCCTTTTATTATTGTTTTCACAAATAGACAAACTAAGTAAAATAAAATAATTCCCCCTTTCAGGTATGTAAGAAATTAACCAATAGGTCTCGAATGTAAAAGTGTTAAAGAGGTATGTTATACATATGTAAATTTTATATCTTTTCATCTTGGGGACGAAGAGCATTTGTACAGATGTGTAGCATCTGTGGTTCTTCCGCAGGGTGAGGCTGTGGATGTGAAATGAAGAATGATGACATATATCTTTCATGATAACTCCTCTTATTGAATATATATATATATATAATATATATATATATATATATATATATATATGTATGTAGTTATGTATGTATGTTGTATGTATGTATGTATGTATTGTTATGTATGTATGGTATGTATTTTGTTATGTATTTATAAGCGAGTTATCATGAAAGGTATATATCATCACACTTTGTTTTGTCTCACTTAACGAGCGAGAGACAAGATTCATGTATTTTTAAGCATATACTTCCTTTTTTTAGCAATGGGACTTCTGTACTTTCTTTGTTCTGTCATAGTTTGAATGTGTTGTACGTGGATTTGCTGGTTATATGATGCTTCAAACGAAAGCTTTAAAAGTAAGAAAATATTATGTCTTTATATAAAAAAAAAAAAATAAAATAAATGTTCATATATTCGGGTTGTGATATTGCCGGTATTCACAGCGGATAAAAAAAAAGAGAGATAATTTTTTCCAGGAAAATCATCATGGAATAGGATACTTCATAATCCCACTTTTCATTGTTCCAGAAATCAATAGTGGTAATTAATTTAGCCCTGATATTCATATTGCATATGTTCCAGAAAGAAATGGCAATAACGCTCACTCTGATATTATTTTTAATGACAATTATAGAAAAAATAATTAAATATGTGGGTTTGAAATTTACTTTCGGTGCATGGAATGTTGCCAGATGGAAATGTATTAATATTTGTACCTAACATAGAAGTCAAGAAACTGAAGAAGAAAGGCCTAAGATCTTTTCCACTTGGGCTTGCATCATACATACATACATACATACATACATACATACATACACATACATATATATATATATATATATATATATATATATATGATATATATATATATATATATATATCAATTCAAGCTACAAATGTCCTTTAATATCTAAATTCACTTTACCTCCCAAATGATATATTTTCATATATGTACCGAAGGGGAATTTTTAAGTTGATAACAATTTCGTCCCCCCATGGGATCGAACCACCGTCCAGGTGTCGATCCCATGGGGGGACGAAATTGTTATCAACTTAAAAATTCCCCTTCGGTACATATATGAAAATATATCATTTGGGAGGTAAAGTGATTTAGATAGTTAAAGGACATTTGTAGCTTGAATTGATATATAAATTGGATCACGGTTCGATGTGATAATTATTCATATATATATATATGTGTGTGTGTGGTGTGTGTGTGTGTGTGTGTGTGGGTATGCATGTATATATTTGTGTGTAAACATGTATACTGAGAGCCCAACATCTACAATACCGCTGAGGAGAGGAAATTGATAATTACTCACCCCTTCTGTTCCTTCCAGAACATGCTCTCTCTCTCTCTCTCTCTCTCTCTCTCTCTCTCTCTCTCTCTCTCTCTCTCCTTGGCGAGTTTAAATACATCGTCGACTCCTCTCTCTGATATAAATTGTGAGTCTCTTGAAACTTCGTCTTAGTTTGAGTCCCGAGCAGGAATTGTCGGAGATCAAACTGGAGGAGTTTTATGCTCCTGAAAATGAGGTTCAATTCCCGAGTTATTTTCTGGGGACTGGATGGAAAGGAAGCGATGGAGTTGCATTTGATTGTTTTTCTTTAGTTTTTTATTCCTCTTCCTTGTTTTCCCAGTTCTTTCCTTATTCATTTCCTATCTTTTTTTTTTTTGTTTGGGGTTTGGGGAATCAGTTTTGATAATCCTCTTCTTTTGTTCCCGTGATCATTGCTTCTTTATTTCCTTCTTTTTTATCTTTTATTCGGTTTGGGATAATCCGTTTTGTATGTCTCGGTTCAGTAAACAGAGGACATAAAAAATTATGTCCTCTGTTTACGTGAGAGGTCGTTGGTTGGTTGATTCTTTAGATTAAATATAAGGATGTTTTTGTAGGTTATTAGATCCTCCCCCCGAAATCTTTGTATAACAACGTTTAAGAGAAAGCACTATTACTTACATCATTCGTTACTTCTGTTGGTATTATGTAATATTAATTTCGTAAATACTGTTGGAGATTTCCCAACTCTAGCATTTATCGATACCATATAAAATATTTTTTTATATATTTATATTTAAACTTTTTCATTCTCTAATCTGAAGGTTGATTTGTTCATTTTTTTAAATACACACACACACACACACACAGAAAGAAGAAAAATGCTTAGAAGGAATAAAATTCCAATCTTTTTTTCTTTTTTCCTTTTTTTGTATCTGCAGAGGAGTCGTAGGAGAGCGACCATTGGCACGTGCTGGTCATTTAGCCCGAAAGTTTTTGCTTATTATTTGATAACCTCGCGAGAGGATGGAAGACAGGGAGGGAGAAGTTTTCGGATGAAGTTAGGGGGAGAGAGAGAGAGAGAGAGAGAGAGAGAGAGAGAGATGAGAGCATTGAGGGTGTGCCCTGGGTCAGGTAAATTAGGGTGTAACGTAAAGTATTTTGTTTCTAATTTATTAGTATATTTATTCAGTAATATTTTCTGTTTATTTAGTTGTATAACTTATTTTCAGTTTTTGCTTGCTCGGGGAGTAAGCCTTACAAATTATTTTGGTGTTTGTGTTGTTGTTGTTTTTGTGTGGGAGGGGGGTGTAGGAATGGTCTATGGAGGGGCCTAAAAAGGTCTGAGAAAGGTGTTTCGCGTCGAGTTAAAGATACAGGAATTTTAGGATAGGATATTTATGATTTATTTATAAGAATGATTATGTAAAAAATAAATAACGTGCGTGTTAAACAATACTGAAGAATTATTTCTAATAAAATATAGCGTGAAACAGGGCTCTGTTTGACCATAGATTTTAGCACGTTTTAATTTACGTTAAAAATTAGGCATGTAATGTTTACAACTTATGCGCAATGGGAAAAATCTTGCATACGTCTCGAGTAAGCTGGAGGTCGGATCCCGCCTCGTTAGATATGAAAATTATATATAATAATTCATTCAGTTAATTTATGTAGACATTATAAATGAAAGAGAGTTTTCAGGTTTTTGGTCGTCAAAGGTTGATAATATTTTTTAAAAATCAATAGTTTAATATTTCGAGCTTTTTCTAGTGAATAATTGTGACGTGGAATAAGTTTGCTGGTACTTTGAAAGAAGCAGAAAGAAGCCTTCTACAGATCAATGCTGTATTTTGACCTACTTTCCCCATTTGATTTTTGTGGGTTAATTTTTATATATTTTTGTTATTTTGATTTGAGATATTTATGTACGCATCATTTGAAAAATGTATACATACATACTATATATATATATATATATTAGTTTGTATATTAAGACATTTTTAATACACTATCCTATCTTCCCAAATTATATTTCCTTCTCTCTCTTCTCTCTTCTCTCTCTCTCTCTCTCTCTCCTATCTCTCTCTCTCTCTCTCTCTGTCGCGTTCAAAGCTGTTGACTTTGCCTCGTGCAACCCTTGATTATAGATTCGGAATCCCTGAAAACTTCGTCTTCGAGGAGAGTCTCCCGACACAAGAGTTGTTGGGCGTCGCTTTGAAAAAGGTTTTTCTGCCTCTTTCAGATTCGGGGATTCCGTCCTCTTGTCTTTGGAGCTGATCTGAGGATGAAACAGGCGGCGTCTTTTCCTTTAAATTCGTTTCTTCTCATTCTTCTCGTGTGTTTTTTCTTGGTTCTTGGGAGTTAAATGAAGTTCTCTTTTGATTTTCTATTGTTATGCTTATTTTTCCGTTTTCCTTTCATGTTATATTTTTATTTTTATTTTTCGTTGTTGTTTGGTATTAACTTGTTTTGATACAGTTCCTTTCTGCATTTAGTAAACGTTGTGTCCTTTTACTCATTACACACACACACAAACACACACACACATATGTATATGTATACACACACACACACACACACACTATATATATATATATATAAATTCAGTCGAAAAGAAATGTATAGCAGAAACAGAGTGAATCTCCGAAGTGTAAATAAAGGAATATTACAAATAGCTTTATTTGCATTCCTCTCTTACTTACACTACACGTTAATTGTAAATTACAAAGCATCACGAAAGATAACTACTGTCATCAGTTAAAAAAAAGAAAGGATGAAAGAAGAGAGTCATTTGCATTCGTGATTGGAAGCCTTTTGTGGACATTCACTAGCGTCAATATATGGTTTGTTGCCACGGTCAACATTTCAGCAAATGAATATCATAAACTACACAAAGCGCTCACCAGTTCATTTGTCGGGTATATTGTAAAGGCATATTTACCGCGATAAAATGGTCCAGTTATAAGGATTACTAAATACAATTCATATTTATTTTTTCGTACATTATATAATTTTGCTTGGAGGTTCGTTGAATGTTTACTGTGAATTTGCTTTGGTTGGTATTTTTTACATATTCATCCGTAGGATTTTGTTCTTAAACACACACGTACACACACACACAATATATATATATATATATATATATATGATATATATATAATATATATATATATATATATATATATATATATATGGTATATATATCGCGCACACACACTTAGTAGCTTTCCACAAATTTATTTCTAACGAAAATGATTCAAGAGTGATTTGGTTTTTCAAGCCTTCCATTGTATTGGTTATCAACAGCAGCTATACTATTAAGATCAATACCACGTAACATTTTGATTACCCTCTACTACTCTTGCTTCCGCCTCTGCAGATGAAATTAATCCATTCATAAAATCCACTTTACGTTCTCCGCTCTCTCTTTTTTTTCTTCTTCCTCCCATTCTTCTTCTTTCGCTCCGGTGTCGTCAAGTCTGATATAAATCCTTCCTTTAATCCCCTTTTTTCTGAAGGCGTCTGGTGTCTCGGGCTGACACCAGTCACTTAGATGGGACCCCCTACTTAGCCCCACAGGCTGTTTTCCCCCCTCCCATCACTGACCCCCTTCCCGCAAACCCTTCCACTCCCCCCACATCCCGCCCCCTACCCTCATCTCCTTCCCAAGTATCTTCATCATTGTTTTGTTGCTGTTTAAAGTTGCTTCGTCTTAGAGTTGATTACTCGACATAATACTGCCTTCAGTTTCGTCCCTCGTGCTGTTTTTATTTTTATTTTATATTTTTTTTAGGGTCGGAAATGAGATTAGCCTCTTGTATAATTGTATAATTTTATTTACGACGGTAGTTTGTTGTTACAAAGGCAGGAATTGATTTCGTCTGCATGTACAGTTGGACACAGGTTTCCCTGGTACACCTTCTTGAGGGACTTCGAAAAATTATATGGTAACAGTGTTTACTGAGGTGGACGGGGGGTGGACTCTTCATTAGGTATGGTTGGAGAAACACACCAAACACCACAAACACAACTCACACGGAGGTTAAAGAAACATAAAAAAGAAAATGCTGAGCAGGTTATATCACTGTAACTAAGATTACTGTCTCACTTTTAATATAATTTTGTTTATTAAGATTCCATTTAACTTTCGTCTAGGTCGTTATCTTACCACCGTGTCTGTTATTATATATCGGTCATATTCATTACACAATACTTAAAATTGATAAAAATTTTAGTTATATTGGTACTGGAGAGAATCACGAACATCATAACAGGATATTTTAACCTTATCACGTAAGCCAAGTTTATAGTATCGGTTGCAGTGCGTTTCCTACCAATAATATAATAGGAAGCTATAAAGAGAAGCGCAGCAGCACTTCATTGAACATACCCAAGCACTATGAACGTGTTGAAAGTGTCCGACACCTTAGCTCCTCTCTCTCTCTCTCTCTCTCTCTCTCTCTCTCTCATATCAGCTAATTTAAAGTGACATGTCATCTAGAAATACCACTGCGCTAAGTATGCAGTTTTGATATGTCATTAACACCCTCTAATCTTGAATAACTAATATATGCATATATATTTTTTCGGGGGGCGGGTGGGGGGGTGGTCTCGGGGATTGAGTTCTTGTTGTTAAGCATTCTTACAGGTTTTGGAATTCTAAAATGTAATTCAAACTGACAAGCTTCTTGCTTTTGCTGTACCGATGTACTCAGCCTGGCTTTGCTACAACTGAAATGGGTGGGGGCCTAGGGGTAAGGTGGGCCTGTTGCGACCCCGATGAGTGGACGAAGTACTAGATATGCTCGTGGATAGTCTATGGCTAACTAAGAGCTCCACTTGAAATATTTTCTTATTTATCTTTAATGCCTGCGTGTGTTTAGTATTTATCCCAATATTATTATATATAGTACTGTAGATTTTCCGAATACAACAACATTTACAAGAAGAAGGATTGGATTAAACTCACTCTCTTGTAAATACATATAGAATGAAAATGAGAGAGAGAGAGAGAGAGAGAGAGAGAGAGAGAGAGAGAGAGAGAGAGAGAGAGAGACTAGGCACTAGACGTTACTGAGGAATCAAACTGAAACTACTAGGGACAGAGAAAATTCCACAACGTGTAATGGAAAGTGAAGAAGGACTCCCAAACTTGGTGCAAACTTTTAACCATTTCCATAAACTTAATTCGTTTGCCAATGATAAACAATTGTTGATATTCAGAGGTTTCATGTATTCATGGTTGGGTTTGTATTCCCTCTTGAATATACTGTAGAGTTTATACCCTACACGCCGTTCATTACAATAATTCTTACAAGTTAATGGATAAATATATCCTACTTGGCTTGATATAGTTTCTATATATTAATTGTGATACATGTTTTAATGTCATACAGACAGAAATTCCTTTCGCTCTTATCATCATTCGTGTGAGGATAATAGACAGACGTCTCTATTGTTAAACAGCCCCTTCAGTCATTTACCTGTCCATTGTGGAAAGAGCTATTTGGAGAAATGTAGTTTGATGATGATGTCCTAAGGTTCTCTTTTTAGATAAATTTTTTTAAAGAAAATCAGGAGGATAGCGAAATTCCCTTTAGATTTTGAACTCCTTTAGAATATCGAATTCACCTTTCTAATAAATAAATTATAATAATCATGACCATGAGGTAATCCAAATATGCACTCAATTTTTACATTTATTTTTAATATTAGTGAGGAATCCAGCCACCTTCCTTCTAGATCACCTCTTGCAATCTGTTAGGCATAGAAGATTCATGGTTTCTGACGATCTGTGGTCGATTGTGGAAGAGTTTCCATTGTGTTCCCAGAGGTTCATAAGTTGATCTGGTCTCCTCTCCCTCTCAGGCTCCCAACATTTTACCAAATTAGCCTAAATATTCTCAGTGAGGTTCATGTCTGTATCCTTACTTGGCCAGCCAAGCAACTGCAGATCCTCTCGACCTTGAAACCATTCCTGGACTACTCTGGCCGTACTGATGGGGCAGCGGTCGTGAATGAAAATGACAGGAGCAGGTGGGGAGGAATAATTCCGCTGTTGAAGTGAAAGAAGTTAGCAATCATAAAGAATTTCAATGTATTTTTCACCAGTGAACCCCCACTCAATCCTGGTGATATCATCCATATAATGTAAGAAGATCCAGCCCTACAAGTTTACTGTGACATGCCCATTCCTGGTCACCTCGTAAATTTCTTCTGTAGTATCTGAAGGGAAAAAATCTAATTTTTAACAATTTACGCTTTGCTTTTCGTAATAGGGAAAATAATGCTATATCGTTTGGGGAAATAAAATGCTAAGTAACAACCCTTGCAATAAGTTAAGAATGTTTATTCATTTGCAAGGATTAATACTTATAATAGCATTAACTTTGATCTGCAACAGTCTGTTATATGATATGATATTCTTTAATTCAGTAAATAGGCTGTACTCTATATTATAAGTTTGTCTACGTGATTATTCATAACATTAATAATGCATTTGCTTAATGCCGGAAAGCTGGCCATAATAGAACTAATGGGGGGTTTTCAATGAAGAATTTTTATTTTCACACTTCTCGTGGCAATATAATTCAATTAGCGGAAAATACATGGTTATTGACAAAATTATTATCTTTTGATTATGATATTACCCTTGCTTATAATTATTATAGTCTGACTGTTATTAATGATTATAGAAACTCACCTTATATTACTCGGTCTTCAGTTATGTATTCTGCCGTGACTTCTGCTAGTAAAAGACCTTTCGTCACTGCATACGACTCGAGACCAAAATTCCATAACCTCCCCCACAAACTGTTGAACAAAGGCAAGCCTATCAGCACGATGCCGTTCGGCGAGAAATTCCTTCTTGGCATGAATTCTATGAGGTATACCTGCCTCATGCAGTCGTCTTCGCACCGTCATAGCCGAAATATTTAATACCAGACGTTCACAAATAGCAATAGTATTGGTAAAGGATCTTCTTATGCTGCTCGTCGAATGTCGTCGTTATCCTAACAGGTCGTCATTCGTGGTGGAAGGTCCTTCGAAAGCTGAAATAGGTAAATTAAACATGCAGATACCTAGATCATCAAGATTAATTATAGCCTGTTTAATTATGGGAACGCTATTTGGTATTCTGGGAAGTAAAGAGAAAGAATCACTATTAGAGTTCAACAGGACCAAAACAACTGTAATCTAGGTTTCATAATTTCACGGGTTTATAAGGTTTATAGTTTAAAAAATTAATAAATAAATGAAATAAATAAATGCTATCCAAAGTCGGTCAATTTCCCAGTCTAAGCGTGCCTCCTTTTCCATTTATTTACTGTTGTAGGGGAGACGTCAAGACGCTGTGCAACAGCACGTATTGAAAGCCCACTTTCTCGTAGAGCGACGATCTGTGCCCGGAGAACTATATGTTGCTGCTCATTTGGAGACTATAACGAATACTACTAGCAGAGGACAGATAACGATCAAAATTTATACAACACCTCAGTCTAGCCATGATTGGGTGACAAACTTGTTAGCGTGTAATAGGGGTGCTGTAAGGCAGTGGATATCGTTATTCATGACCGAACAAAGTGATATATTAAATCACAGGATTACTTGGACTGATTGATTGATTGGCTGTTACTGGCATTGCAACATCTCAGGTCATTACTGTCATTGATAACGTTTAAAATTCTATGTCTTCATAATGATAAATTGTTAATTGTTTGTTTGGAACACTGTTTATTAAAGGTGGTGCTGTTCCTCTCTTAACGTGAATTCCACTAATCAGCTTTCGAGCTGCTTTAGTTTATAAGAGGTTGGAGGAGGCAAACTTGTAATAAGTATTAATCCTCATAGATGAATAAACATTATCTTAATGCAGGGGTTGTTACTTAGCATTACATTTCCCCAAACGATATATCATTA